>NC_083777.1:820000-860000 GCF_963514075.1 Conger conger
ATAAGGGGGGCAGTTGTGATCGCGTTGGCTGGCAATAATTAGAGCTGCTTACACTTGCTACAATAGAGCGCGAGTGCGAATGTATCCGAATCCGCGTTGCCTTTTGGGGCACAAATAACGGAGGCGAAAAAAAGTCAATTCATTTTTAGAAAGGAAATTAGAGTGGCACCTGGTGATGTACAATTTGGCATGCCACCGCTCGTCTAATTAGGGTTTTTAAAACAATTTTACTGTCGCCGGCTTGATGGTGTTGTTTGCTTTACTAGTCATGGCATTGACTCTAGTATCTTTCTCGCTGCAGTAGAAAATGACACACAGTATTTATTAACAATAGTCTTAAGCTGCTTTCACATGATCAGCGTCAAACTCAAGTAAGGCGTGACTACACATGAGAATAATCAAGTGCCGCCAGTTGTTTAAACGTGTCGTCATCCATCCAGGAAGCCGTTAGTTCGCTAAACTGTGTGTGATAGTAGTAGGCTAGGTTGTCTGCGGTTAGAGAAGGCTACATTATGTACTCGCTTTGTGAAAACAATAACATTGAGTTCCCAAAACGTCAAGAAACTAACCGGGCTAACTCAGTTAGCCATGTAGCCTATCTGAAATGGCTCTGTCTGTGTTGCTAGGTAGCGTAGGCCTGCTTCATACTAAGCTATGATGTGACGGGACACTCGAGAAAAGGTCAGCTTCAAACAAGGTCACAAAAATAATGTGAACCCTGATGGCGCTCAACTTGGCTTTATTTTGTGCTGTGCCAAGTGTTTTGGTACTAATCATGTGAAAGCAGCTTTAGTGTAGGCTGGTCCCTTTACAGTGTTAGTGAAAAATGAAAGAACAATACAATTTGAAGCACATTTCTGCATTTTCATGTGTATATTTCTGTTTACATTTTAGGCAGGATACGTGACTGAAAACATTATTTTAAATGTAAAGGAAAATGTATTACATTGATAATAAAATGTAACCTTTTTAAAATACCTTTTAAAAAATATGATTTTCCATTTTATTAACTAGAAATATAAATATTGCATCTTTTTTCACAATTGAATGCCGAATGACAAAAGAGTGAAAATAAGGTTTTGTATTGGAGAATAGCTGCACACTCACATTGACCAGGTGTTGTTTGTTTAAGTATTTTAGGAGTGGACACACCGCAGTCTTTGACACTGTGCTACCACAGTAATGAGTGAAATGAGAAAGGAGTTAATCTGGGGACCCAACACAAACACGGTCACACAGTCCTGTCCGTTTCCATCCATTTTCTACTGCACGTTTCTCTTCTAAATTCTAATCATCTCGGAAATGAGTTTTAGTTTTTTTTCCATTCCCATTAATACCCGGTTTGTTTGCGTACGACAATAAGAGAGCCATTGGCCTGGGTCTGCTCCTTTGCTGAATGACTTGTAACCTGCTGGCATTTATTAATCTGGCTGTGAGTTATAAAGCTTTGTTATTGCACTGGCGGGGGTGATTGTTTATGACACCAGCAATGGGAGTAATTGTTATTGTTGAAATTACCTGTCACTCGGCCTCTGTCCCGCTGACGCGTAGTGACAGGGAGAGGGTTCCTCTGTGCATCACGCTGATGGCTCCTGCACTGATAATAAGCACGTCTGGGGCCCGGATCATTGGCCTGTCAATGCTCTGACTGTGCTGCTGAGCCCCCACCAAACGATCTTCAGCAAAACGACTTATCAAAGCAAGTTCATTTACATGTGCACGCTGCCCCCGAGCATCGTGTTTTTAGCACAAGCTGAATCACTACAACAGACCCACTCATGTCCATGCCAGCACTATAAATTATATTTTATAGCATTACTTATAGGATATTATAGCATTACACCTTATAATATTATGCCTTATAGCAGCACTACTCCACTCAACAAATGAGCTTATAGCATTACACCTAAGTATTATACCATATAACATTACACCTTATATCATTATGCCTTATAGCATTGCACCTTATAACATTATGCCTTATAGAATTACACCTTATAGCATTGAGTCTAATAGCATTACACCTTATAGCATTATGCCTTATAGAATTACACCTTATGGCATTGAGTCTTATAGTATTATGTCTCACGCCTTGAGGCACCATGATCAGGCACCAAACACCATGACACACACATGGTCAGGCACCAAACACCATGACACACACATGGTCAGGCATCAAACACCATGACACACACATGGTCAGGCATCAAACACCATGACACACACATGGTCAGGCACCAAACATAGGCACTGTATAACTATTTATATGCCTGTGTACGTGTTTGTGTGTTCTAACATTAAGAGTGTGTGTGAGAGAGTGTGTGTGTGCATGAGTTTGTGTGCGGGTGCTTGTGTGTTCTAACATTAAGAGTGTGTATGAGAGAGTGTGTGTGTGTGAGGGAGTGTGTGTGAGGGAGTGAGTGTGTGTGCAGGTGCTTGTGTGCGGGTGCTTGTGTGTCAGCATAGTTAGAGACTCATATCTAGGCAAGTCCAAATACATCCCTTTATTCACCTCTTAAACATGGAAAAAAGACTATTGCCATCATTTTACTGAGTAATAAACAAGGAGAGCTAAGTGTGTCTGGCCCCCACTCAAAGCCAGTGTCAGCAGAGTGGCTAATGGACAGAGCCATGCAGAACAAGCTAGCCATAAATAACAATCCACACCCATCATCCCCAAAACTGTCGGCAAGAAAAAGGGATTCATAAATATAATAGATTTCCTCAAATTTCATAATGAAGTGCTCTAACAATGACAGCATGAAATGGCAGCTCGTACCTCAGGAACGGATGGCTGATATTGCATTTTAAATTGCACTGAAATCAAATGTCTTCACCTTAACTACCTGTTGTGTGTTTGATGTTTGGCATTGCAGCTCTAACCCTGTACTGATCAAGGGGCAAAAGGCAAAATCTTCAGAGACAGAGCTCAGTGCAAAGGCTCATAGCAGAGTAAACACAGCCAGTAGGATTTATGGTATTTATTGCAGCTGAAACCAGCAGCCTGCACATTTTCACGTCTATAATTGCTTTTCACAGCATCTCCATCACAGAGCTCTTGCTGCTTGTGTTGTTGCAGAGGGAGCACTCGTGCAGCAGTGGTATTTAGTTTTTTCTTGAATGAAGAAATAATGAAGGTAGACATGATCCCCTCCCCCATCCTAATTATGATTTTTGTTTTTAATTATGAGTTGCCCGCTTGAATCTGGCACTTCGTTCTTATGGCAGGGCTGCTCACTTGCCGACAGCTCCTACCTGTGCCCTGATGGGGCCAAGGACCCAGGATAAAATTAGCTCTACTTTGTACAGAAACATAAATACAACCTAAAATAGCTTTTAATCTAACAAGTTTAATGACCCTAATATTTAGCATATATATTTTTTAAAAAGACTGTGTCCAACAACTTTGTTTATTTCTCTGTTCTAGCTCATAGGAAAGGGAGTGTCACGTTTCATGTTTGTCAGGTCATGTTTCATGTGTTGTCATTGTCTTAGTTACGTTCTTGTCATTTCACGTATTTTGTTAGTCTAGTCTCGCCACATTTTAATGTTTTATTTCTTGTTACGTTTCATTGTCTTGTCATGTTATGTTTCATGTTTAGTTCTTGTTACCATTTATTTCTTAGTCTTGCCATGTCATGTTATATAGTTTGTCATAATTTATGTTTGTTTCATGTTATGTGGTTCTGTTCATTGTTTAGCATACACTTTTTCGTGTCTTTCTGCAAACCTTGCATTCCTGCTTTCTCTCTCTCCCTTTCTGTCACTCACACCTTAATTGTTTCAATTTCACTTGTCTTCTTACTAATCTACTAACTTTAGATCAGGATTGGGTAAAACTAACATTCTAACCATGTGTTCATGTTACCTTACTTTTCTTGTGCATGTCATTTACTAATTTACTAACGCTAGGGCAGGATAGGTTTATTACTAACGATTACTAATTACCTCGTTAACTTGTCAATCCTCCACACCTGATTTCCATTCTCATGCTGCTCTCAAGCGAATTGTCTACACCTGCATATAAAGCTCAGTTTCATGTCATGTCTTTGCAAAATTGTTGCCTCCTGTTCGTCAGTGCATCGCTTTAGCGGTTTTGTCAAGCCATTGTCTACCCGTTACGATCCAAGTCTGCTTATTGACCAAAGATTATTGACTTCTGTTTTGTTGACCATTGCCTGCCTGTACCACGATTTTGCCTGCTGTCTTTATGCTTTTGCCCTGCGAAGCAGACTTCGGTCTTGACTCTTGCCCCGCCATCGACCCTGAGCCTGCCTACCGTCTGCCCCGCTGACAGCTTTCCTGGCTACCGAACTTCTTGCATGGTGTACCGATGGTGTACGAGACTGCCTTCTCCCTCGGTACTGTACTTTGGTTTTTGGCTGGATTTTACGTGTATGAACATTGCTTGTTTTTTGACTACGCTCACTGTACATTCCCTGAATAAAGCCCTGACGGTACCTTATTACCCCCCTGTTTCTGAGTCATGCATGCACCCCCACGCACCCGTCTCAGGGAGTTTGAACCTCCACCTCACGCTCACGACTACTGTCTGTTCTGGCTCCACCGGGGTCGAATGAACTCCCCGTTGAGGTCAGAACTGTACAATCTCTCCCCATCTTCAAACGCAAACTGAAGACACACCTCTTCAAGCAGCACCTCTCCCCATCCCTCCCTACCTCCCTGTGATCCTTAATTGTTGTCTTTGTGATTTACTTTGTGTTTTGGTATTTTTAGTTGGCTAGGTAAGCAGTATTTGGATAGTTAAGTTTGGTCACTTTTGCTTTGTTTGTTCATTTGTTGTTTAAAAAAAAAAAAAAAAAAATAGGCCCTGGTCCTTATCTTTGTTGTACGGGTAGCAATTTAAATTGTACTTCCCTCTAGGGGGGAACACATAGCCCTGGTTATGGGTATGCACTTTGTTGTACGTCGCTCTGGATAAGAGCGTCTGCCAAATGCCAATAATGTAATGTAATGTAAAGTTTGAGTATAAGCAGTACTCCGACTAGTACCCCCCAGAGGCCCCTCCCAGTCTGTCCCCTGTCCAACCCCTCTCTGGGCCAGCTGTGGCAGGGGATAGTTTGTCACACCACCCTCCTTACCCTACTCGAACCTGTGCCCCAGCCTGCTCTGTCATGAACAAAATTGTCCACTCTCCCCACTGTAAGTGGTTCAGCTCCATTCTCCACTCTCCCCAAGGTAAGAGATTCAGCCCCATTCCCCAGTCTACCTACTGTAAGATAATCAGCCCCATTCCCCAGTCTACCTAAAAGATTCAGCCAAATGTTCTACTCTACCTAAGGGAATCAGCCTAATCCCACACTCTCTCTACTATAAGAGATTTTGTCAAATTCCCCACTCTACCGAAGAGAATCAGCCCAATTCCCCACTCTACCGAAGAGAATCAGCCCAATTCCCCACTCTACATAAGAAAAGGGTACTCAAAGAGCTAAGTGAGATCATTTTTAAACCACTGGCAAGTATTTTTAGACAGTCCTTAGAAACTACCGGATGACTGGAAACAAGGTAATATAATACCAATATATAAGAAAGGGGACTGTACCAATCTAGGAAACTACAGGCCTGTAAGTCTAATTTGTATCACATGTAAAATATTGGAATCTCTAATTAGGAAAACTGGAATTATTTGTTGAAAAGAATAACATTCTGAGGGATAGCACAGTTTTCAAAAGGGTAGGTCATGTCTGACACCTTTTGGCATTCTTTGAGGAAGCTACCAAGTGTTTTGATGATAGCAGGGCTTATGATATTGTATACCTAGATTTCCAAAAAGAATTCAATAAGGTACCACATGACAAACTCATTTTCAAAATGAGGTGCGGGCGCTGCACTGTGGCTGCCCACTGCTCCTAATAACTAGGATGGGTCAAATGCAGAGGACAAATTACCCCACGGGGTTCAATAAAGTATATTATATTATTATTATGGGCGGCACGGATGGTGCAGTGGGTAGTACTGCTGCCTCACAGCAAGGAGGTCCTGGGTTCTAATCCCGGTCGGCCGGGGCATCTCTGTGTGGAGTCCACAGTCCAAAGACATGCAGGTTAGGCTGATTGGAGGGTCTAAATTGCCTATGGGTATGAGTGCATGTGTGAATGGTGTGCGGTAGCAGTAAAGACGGCCAATAGGATGTTAGGATACATAGCCTGGAGTATTGAGTATAAGCCCAAGGAAGTTATACCCACCTTATACAATACTCTTGCTAGACCAAATTTTTCTGATCAAAGGTTCAGAGAAGGGCAACCAGATTGATTCCATGTATAAAAGATAAGAGTTACAAGGATAGATTTAGGATCCTTAATCTATTTAAGCTTAGTAAAAGGAGGCTTAGGGGGGATTTGACTGAGGCTTTTAAATTCATTAAGGGGATTAACAAAGTGAAGTATAGGGGATTCTTCAGGTTGAGTTCGGTTAGCAGAACGAGAGGACACAAATGGAAATTGGCAAAGGAGAAATTCCAAACAGATATTTTCGGACGTATTTTTTCACACAGTGTGTGGCCAATGTGTGGAATAGCTTTCCAGCACATGTAGTGGAGGCAGAAACACTGGGGGTTTTCAAGACCAGGCTTGATATGGTGTTCAATTTTATTTAGCTTTTAGGCAATTTAGGCAGTAGGTAC
The DNA here is from genome assembly GCF_963514075.1 of Conger conger. Lineage (NCBI taxonomy): Eukaryota > Metazoa > Chordata > Actinopteri > Anguilliformes > Congridae > Conger > Conger conger. Next base: position 826,644 of record NC_083777.1, read on the forward strand.
ACTTAGGGGTAGGAAAAGGTGATCATTGCTGGGCTGAAGGCCTGTTCTCGCCATTACCTTATGTCATGTTATATTATGGTATGTTGTGAAATTCAGCCCAATTCCCCACTCTACCGAAGAGAATCCGCCCACTTCCTCACTCCAGCAAAGACAGGCCAAATTCTCCACTCTACCTAAGGGAATCAGCCAAATTTCTCATTCTAGTGAAGACATTCAGCCAAATTACCTACTCTATCTAAGGGAATCAGCACAGCTCCCCACTCTACCGAAGAGATTCAGCAACATTTCCCACTCTACTGAAAAGAATCAGCCAAATTTCTCACATTGCATAAGAGATTCAGTCCAATTCCTCACTCTACCTAAGAGATTCAGCAACAATGAGGTGCCCAGCAGGATACAATGTGTGTGTGTGTGTGTGTGTGTGTGTGTGTGTGCGTGTGTGTATGTGTGAGTGTGTATGTGATCAAATCAATAAAATTGTATTTGTCAGAAATTCTATTATACAGAAAGATGCTTTAAATAGTAACATAAGGGCATGGAGAAAAAGGGCAGACACAATGCCAGAGTCAACGGGAGGAAATCTCATCCAGAGGAAGCCCAACCTCTGCTGTCGAGGGTAAATGTGTGTGTCTGTGTGTGCGAATGTGTGCTTGTGATCTCTGTCCCAGGGGCAAATTATTTCAAGCACAGCTCTCAGCTGGGAGCAAGTACGTTTGCATTCTGCTCACATTCTTGGACAAAACAGCCCAGGTGCTATCATGTCATCACAAAGCATCTCAAATTGCCCGGTGTTAAAGAGAACTTTAATCTTCTCTCTTCATCTGAAATTTCGACACGCAGAATGTGCACTGTCCATATTTGTCCCATTTGGGATTCTGTATGAATTCATGTTGGATTTGGGGCTTGTTGATCCCTAAAGGGGATATTATCAATGATACAAATCAAGATGCTTTCTCATCCTGGACATCTACTCTTTTCAGGAACTATCCACATGACGCTACACTGTCTGTGAAGAATGGTCCACTGCAGCCTGACATCTGTACCTTTATTTAAAAATCAACAACAACAACAATATAGAACAACAGGTGCTTGTGCTGGTGAAGTAAAAACCAATAGGGTTATTAACCTAAGAAAATGAAGACTATAATATTCAAGGCTCACATGCATCGGCATTCTCTGCCTGGTTGTAGTGTCTAAAACGCTGCCCGGGGCTTTGAAACTGGCTTCATGAACGTGCTCTTGCACCAAATTGAAATACGTTCTGACTTGGTGTCTGTGTAATAGCTGGGATACGTTTTGTGGAAAGAAAATTTTAAAGGGAAAGAAGCTTCTATTGTGCATGTTTTATATACAGTACTGTGCAGAAGTCTTAGGCACCCTAGACTTTATTATATACAGTACTGTGCAAAAGTCTGAGGCACCTGTACAACATTCTGTACAGATAAGATTCTTTCAAAACATAATTCAATGAAAGGTCCGAAATAAACTAAATAAAGTACTATACATTTTACATTACATTTTAGTAATTTGGCAGAATAGTTAAGAGCTGAATCAAATCAATATTTTTTGTGACCACCCTTCGGCGTTAAAACTGCATCACTTCTCTTAGATAGCCAACGCTGTCCTGCAGTTCTATAAGGCAATCAGCAGGGAAGTTGTTCCAAGCATGTTGGAGAACTTGCCACAGTTCTTCTGCAGATTTTGGTTGGCTCCTTGCTTCTGATCTCAGACAGTCTTGATAAAGTTTTTATGTAAAAAGCAGTCAATTGCTTACAGTAATATGTTACTTTTAAAAATTAAATACAAAAATGTCTCTGTAAAATTAAATCTTTTGGAAAAGGAATATTTGGAAATCTGAAATGTGTTATTTTATACTAACCCACACACAAAAAAACATATATATATAATACAGTCTAGGGGTGGTACTGTATATGTTTATTTTTTTCTCAATAAGCTACGGTTCCAAATCAAATGGACGGGATAAACAGAACGCAGAAGTCGGGGGCAAAACAGGTCTTAACAGAGATCAATCAGAAGTAAACGCTGGAGAGTATGGTCTGGACACATAACAATCTAGCGACGAACTGGACAAACAAAGGGGTTTAAATAACAAAGGTAACAAGAGGGAATGGGAATCAGGTGTGGGAAACAATCAGGAAGTGAAACCGGTGAAATTAATGAATGAAATGAAGTGAATAAACTGACAGGATGTGCACAGAGGTTACAAAACATGGAAACGCGACACACAAAATACAACCAGGTAAAAAACACAAATCCTAACAATGGTTACAGAATAAATATATAAATAAATAAACAAACAAACAAATAGCTGTGTTTGTGTCAAGTGATATCTCGACCCCTACCATTCCCCTACCAGATAATTGAGAAAATATGTGTGAGAAAATTATTTAAAACCATTATAGTCATAGTCCTTGTGCACTATGAACTTCAAGCCAAAAAAGATTAAAATAATTGTGTGTGTAGATTTCCACATTAATAAAATGGTGTTTCAGGTCAAGTTGAACCAGGGATACAATGTAGAAGTACACTTGTTTTTCCCTCATAGTGTCTGGATATTACGTGGCTTTCAGCAGCATGATTAGCTGCCATGAGGAAGTGTTTAAATTAAGGTAACAGTATGCAACTACAGCCATCAGTCTAGAGAACTCTGGCAAGAGAAGAAGCTGCACTTGTGGCAAGCTCAGAAATATGTTTCCCAAATCTACTCCCAAACAGGTGTCCATGGACATAAAACAGAAGAGTCGAGTGACTTCCCTTCATGGTTGGCCATCGGGCTCAATACTGTGTTACAGTGTGTAACGTCTCCATCGCGGTGAGCATTATTCCAAAACTTCCTGAACTGAATCTCCCATATGCTTTCTCAGCAGCTCAGGCCCATAGACTACATTGCTTCTTATAAACTGTCAACGGACCATAAATTCCAAAGCAGAACGCTTCCTGCTGCACCACATTGAGCCTGCTGAGAATCCAGCCTGCTGACTCCGCCTCCCCACAGCCCACCCCTCCTCAGTAAACTCTGCTGAACCTGACAGCCTCAAATACAGCACCAGCCACGGCTGTCCCTGCTTTCACACACAGTCACTGCTCTCCCCACATTAACACATGCTCATAGTTTCAGTCTGTCCTAAGCATCTGACTCATAGGCCCTATACTAGGTGTCTTACCCATAGTCTCCATCCTAAGTGTCTGACACATACTGCCTGTCTGTCCTAAGCATCTGACTCGTAGTCTATCTCTGTCCTAAGCATCTGACTCGTAGTCTATCTCTGTCCTAAGTGTCTGACTCGTAGTCTATCTCTGTCCTAAGTGTCTGACTCGTAGTCTATCTCTGTCCTAAGTGTCTGACTCCCAACACACTCTCGTCAGGCCGCAGTTTGTGTTGTGAGCTTTGTGTACGCACAGACTTTTGCACCAATGGTCAGGTGCACATATGACACATTCTGCCCAGTATGCGTCCTATGTATCAAACTGGGGCACAGGGCTGGAACCACAGTATGCATGTGCACAGTATGCATGTGTCCAGGGCTGGAACCACAGTATGCATGTGCACAGTATGCATGTGTCCAGGGCTGGAACCACAGTATGCATATGATCTAGGCGAGTCACCGCAAGATGCGCTTCTGTCGTTAATGCATATGCATTTAAGGGTAGATCATGCAAATAAAGGGCGGAGATATTATAAGTGTGGCTGATTATGTATTCCGTTGATTTACTAAAGTTCACGCAATTAACGAGGGTCAAATTGTGCGTGAAATTGCCTCTATAGAGCTGGCGCAAGACAGAAACACAGATCTAGGCTTCAAAATAAATAATCTTTGCAACAAGAATCACACTACTTCAACCCCCAGAGCAAGAAATCATCAAACAGATTATTAACAGTAAATATTAATTAATGATTGCAGCCAAGCAATAATTAAGGCTGGGTGATTGTCACAGCAAATATTTACAAATAAATGTATTCATTTAAAAAATGTTATAATATGCTGCTTTTATCCCTAATCGCTTTTGTCCGTCACGGAAAGAGCGTGTCTCCTGACAAAGGGACATGAATACCCCCTGGACAGGTCAGAGGGCACACTCATCATTCACTCACAACAAGGGGCAATTTAGACGTCCAATTACCCCTATCCCCCTAGCAGTATGGGTTTTGATCCAATTACATATCAGCAGGGTAATTCATATGGCTGTACTGTCTTATAGAGTATCACAGACCTTCTGTTTGAAGGAATTTGGAAACGAAAGAAACTGCACTGACTAATAGGTAAATACATTGGTGGCCTGTAGCCTGTCTGTGAGCACGTTTAGACAGTTTCCAGTCCCACAAGTCGAGTGCTGAAACATGCCACTTGCATTGACAAAATAGTGTTGTGTTCCTAACTATGCCCAGGAAAAGTTGCTGTATGCTGAAATGGCTGCTAGCGACAACAAGGAGATTAAAACAGCTGAAATTGACAAGGTGGGACCGCATCTTGCTGATTTTTGCTGAGTGTTGTGTAGAACAGCCTTCTGAATGCTAATAAATATGCGCTGCGTGAACGGGATCTGCCTGCTGTTCAAGATTTGTGTTATGGGCACTGAAATATTGAATTGTACGTAGCCTGCTGTTTGTGTAATTAAACTAAGTTTCTTTCTTTACAGATTCCTACTTAAACATATCAGTTGCGTGAACATTTTCCATCTAAAAGGTTGAGGGAAAAATATAATTGACTAAACACTCTCAAGAGAATTCCAAGCTTTTCTTTGGATCGCTTTTCTTTGGATCGTGTCGGATTTAATACTTTGATACAGATACTGAATCTGTCCGCTCCCTTTGGACCTAAAACATGATAAAAATGTAAGCGGAGTGGCAACGGGAATGTTGACATTTCCATGGCCACATTTATTTACGGTCACAGCATCCGGCATTCGGAAAATGTTGGTCAAACGTTGCTCAAACTAAATCAAATTCTGGTGCGCATCTACGTTGTGCTTTATGGTAAATCATGTTTTGATGACAATATACAGCTGAAAACTCCACTACTCACCCATTCAATCCTCCAAAGGATACCGTTTGGTTATTTTGTTCGTCGTTAACCCCCTAAGTCTCACGTTTTTTTTGTTTTTTTTGCATTCATTATTTATTTTTAGGGTGCAATTTTCAATCACTATGGTAACAGGATATACTGTTTGAAAGTGTTAAAACTCACGATTCTATCTGTATAACCTACTTTAAGATGCCATTGCTTTAGTGACAAAAAACAGTTTATTTTGTAACACATGAGTGGTAAAACAAGTGTGGGGGGATGTCACCTTCTCTGCATTTTGGAAATCCACATACTCCAAGAAATAAGGTAATGTCAGTGTCCCTTTCACAATAATTGTCCACTGGATCAAGTGCATGATAGGATGGAAGACAAACGTTCTCAGCATGTCTGAACCATTAAAAGTTTGTACTGCATGCCTATTGATTTTCTATCAGCCCCTAAATTTGAATAAAAAAATTGAAATTCCAAACGAGAGATATTGAGAGCATTAGCAACCCATTTATTTGCCCCCCCCCCCCTATGATATCAATCAGAATTTTTTTCTACAAATACAATCTTTTATGAATTTTGTGGACGTTTTTCTGCCATAGGTAAAATATCTCTCAAATCTGTGTCTATTTTTGTATCAAGGAAAAACAGTGCTCTTCTTGGTACTCTTAACAACCATACGTGCATTTTTATGTTCCTACTAGCTACTCAACTTAACATTTTGGTCCTATGAAAACTACCAAAATAGGCTACCATTTGTGGTAGAGCCCTAAAATATTGGCACTAAATTAGTAAAAGATTTTATTTGCAGAAAAAATTAAGATTGATACCATATTGGTGCAGAAATGTTGGTTTGTAGTAGCCTAAATGTCACTCTCGTTTAGGCCTATAAAAATAAGATGGCATGCAGTACAGGCTTTTAATGTTTTACTTACATCCTACAAAGTTTGGTGAGGCAAGGAACAATACTAATATTACTATATTAATGCCCCTGGCTTCCCAGATAAGGTGTTTTGGAGGCTATACAAATGAAATAATATCAAGGGCTGAAAGAATATGAAAACATAGGATTTAAACAGAAATTTTCCTGGAGGATGTGGCCATCAGGGAGCCCTGAGGCTCATCAGCCCTCTCAGAGACAAGGGCCTGGAATCGACTGGACACCACCACCTCTGGTGATGCCATCTGTATGTGGTGTACACACCCTTTTCTTCGCTTGCGCCCTACTGTCACCCAACTGTCCTGCCCTGCCTGGTCTGAAGTAATGGTAAATGGTTGGAATTTATATAGCGCCTTTACCCAAAGCGCTGTACAATCGATGCTTATCATTCACTCGTTCATACACACACACACCAACAGCGATGCCATGCAAGGTACAAATCAACTTGAAGTCTGCCCCCTTCCCAGCTGTGGTGTGCACACTGGTGTACACTAACCTCTGTGAAACGTAAAATGTTTTCTTTCATTATTCTGACACAAATCTCGAGTACATGATGCGCAAGGAATCTTAGCAAGCAAACTAACTCTGCGCATTGGCACTCCCTCAAGTGCGACATCACATGTATTTTGGCCCTGTGTACGTGTGTTGAGGGCTGAAGCAATTGAGCTGCTGCTGCAGAACACCAAGCAGGGTTACATATCTGATGCAGATGAGTTATGGCCACAGAACACCATACCAGGATGTTCAGGTGGTCCTGAAGCTAAGAACAGGAAGATGAGGCTACAGAGGGCACATGGTCACCAAAGCTAGATCACTGAAATTTGTAAAAAAAAAAAAAATCTGAGGAATCTTCTTCTTCCTCGCTTGGTTAGATGTCTCTCTTGATTAGATGTCTCTCTTGGTTAGCAGTCCCTCTTGGTTAGATGTCCCTCTTGGTTAGATGTCCCTCTTGGTTAGATGTCCCTCTTGGTTAGATGTCTCTCTAGGTTAAATGTCTCTCTTGGTTAAATGTCTCTCTTGGTTGCAGTGATTTCTGCCCTGCTACTTCCACATGAATCCCTGCTTTGCCTGGTCTCTTTACTGTGGAGTCATAAACACTATCCTGTTGAGTCTACAGTATCGCTGAAGCTAGAGAGGCTTGCAGGTCTGTGGATGTTCTGGGATCATTTGTGACTTTCTGGATGAGTTTTCAGTTTCCAGACTCAGATATCTGAAAAACATCCTCATCTCTTCTGGAATTTTATTTGATCATGGCAAAGTTTGCTTGTTGAAACTTTGTGTGGTGACTACTTACTCTGATGGTAAGTTTCAATATGAGCAAAGTTTTGATTCAACAGGGCTGGCTGCAATCAAGCCTAGCTGTATTCAATTAGCTGAATTTAATAATTAAATGTGTTTAATTGGTTGATTAACTAAGAGAGAAATTGCTATTTCACATGGGTGATATGGGTGTTTGATTTTTAATTAAAGTTTTGGAGTCAAAATCCTGACTTGAACCCAATAGAGATGTTGTGGGAAAACCTGAAAGGGTCAGTTCAAAAACCATCCAATGGCTAGATTGCTTTAAATTAAAGAATCCCTCCATAGCAATGTGAAAGACTGTTTTCAAATTATAGGCATCTGGTTGCAGTTATTGCTGTTGAAATTGGTGCACCTACGTTTAAGGGGGGCAATTAATTTTCATATGGATGATGTGACTGTTTCATATTTTTGTTCATAAAACAAATGAAATAATTTTAAATGTGTTTTGTGTTTACTCAGGTTCCCTTTTTCTAGCATTCTGATTAAAATGTAGGCTAACAACAGCGAAATGCTTAAAAATTGATTTATTACTCTCATTATCATTGAAATCAATGCTATGTGGTGGCCATCTTGAAAACATTCAAAACCATTTCAGGTGGTTTTCTCAATGTCAAATGACAACAAATGTGTTATGATAAAAAATTGATCGGGAAGTAGATCATCAGACAATGTGCATTTCAGAAGTGTCACATACATAACTCAATGGTGTCACACCATAACCCTGTTATCTCATCACAAAAATCAAGATGAAGATATAAATATTTTCAAAATAGCTATTTTTATGTTCAGCTATACTGTACACTGTCAGAGTTTTTAGAAAGTGTATAGTCTCCCCAAAATACCTGTCTTTAGTAATATTTCTGAGGGATTTTGTGTCAGGCCAGGTTGAAATGTTACATCTATAATGCTGGAATTGGCCATATATATAAAAATGAAAAATATATTTTTTAAATGTTTAATTGCATCTGCTAATCATATTAGGCATAGACATCATTATATTCTAAGCAGAACAATCCTATTTCAACAAACAAATTATCAAAGTAAAAATCTAAATCTAAATACATATCCCCCTATAAAAAATGGATGCTGTATTTGGATCTGCAGGGACTGTGTGATGATATTGAGTCAGCATGGACATCCCTAAGGGATGCACCTCATTGAATCCATGCCGCGAAGAATTCCGTCTCTTCTATTCTAGATTGGCATAGTTAATAAAGTGACCAATGAGTGCAGATGTTTTGCATAGGAGCCAAATATCCGATAGTAAAATTAGTGAAGGCACGTGAGAAGGTCTACCGCTTTCTTAAAATAAAAACAGAATACAAGTGGCATAAAGGTAGTGCGTTATCGCTGTTTTGTTATGTGACTTTGTCATTTGTAATTCTGTGTCTTGTCTCAGCTTGCAGTCGCCTACGGTTTTCGTGTTTACCTTAGGGAAAATACCAGTATAGCACTCGCTCTGTTAATGGTGTAATTCACGTGCCAGTACAATTCTATGAAATAAAAACACACAAATACAAGCTATCACGGCATTTTAGGATTTAATCTTTGTATAGATGTACAAAATGTAAAATTCATCATGCATATCCAATAGTTGTATAACCAGTATAACGACATGCATATATCGCACGATGCATTTACGTGGATTTCACAAGTAGGCTAATGTATAACATAACACAACATTCTTTTGAGATGGCGGATATTTTCAATTATTTTAGATTTTCCTAAAGAAATCACACCATTTAACAGCATATTCTTATTCGTGAACAAGATACAATTCACACATTGCCTAAAGGATTTGCTTGTTTATTGTGTAATAAAACTGAATAAAATTGTTTTCAGTTACCAGAAGTTGCGTTACGTTGTCCCGCGTGCGTGACTGTTAGCCTACACTTGAAGTCGGGGATACCTAAAGAAGTGACAACATATCCTTTTTTATGAGTATATTATCAACAAAAAGTGACAAAAGTAGCTATTGATAAAGGTATCAACTGCAGAGGTAGGCTAAACACGAATGTCCACACACATATCGTAGTAGGCCTAGAGAAAAAGTGACGAATCAACTTAAAACGTTTTCGTTCATTTTGTATAAGCAAAACTACCATTTGCCATACTACCTTTTACTGAACTGCGACGTACCTGTACTATATATGAACTTTTAATAACTGAGTGCTGAAAACAAGCGCTAGTATGTGATTCACATAGGATACACTATGTAAAATATGACAATACATAAAAATACAAATTGTGTTCTAAAAACAGTACACGTACAAATCGGAAGGCGAAAACTATATTGGCTAACCATGCCATTCGACATTTTTTGTTGTTGTTTTTGTTATTTTGTATTGTCCTTTCAAAGCATTTAAGCGTTATAAATTCTTAAAAATAAACAAACATGCAATAAACTTATGTATAGTCTCCATGCCCTATTTGAAATATTTTGCGAGCGAGGAATCTCAACAATATACAGTATATGGACACGACGTGACAAAATGCACAAAAATGTATGTAACCTTATTACTTTTCAGCAATAGGCTACTATGTAAGCTACATCAATGGACCATAAGTTCGAGCACACCATAACAGGCAATCCCGCTTCTGCTTGTGCTTCACTTTCCCGCCATAGAGGATAATTCGGGCATATTGTGCCTCATTGTTGTTTTCAGTTGCATCCCAGCTCACTGTCGTGTGCTTTCACGTAACGTTGCATGATCAAAGCAGCTCGTAAGAACATAAGTGGTTATTGTACCGCTGAAACATAATACGTCATAACAAAAGACGGAAAAAGGGAGACATGATTCTGGGGGTCGGTGTGCGCTCACACGGCATCTCATTGAAGGCTAATACGGTGGCTGTTACTGGATCGAATCTCACGGGTGAGCCGAGAAGCCGAGAAGCCGACCTGGCGTATAGCCTCTGCTGATACCTGATGCAGCCCTGCCAACTCTGACCTTGGCAGTCCACAGCATCGGTGACCTTCATTTCGTCAGTATTGTCCTGCCGTGGGATAGTCATACAGAGACAAAACCTTCTTGGCAATAAAACTACAGAGAGCTATATGCTTATGTATACACTGAGCTACATTATTTTTAGGACAAACACATGTTTTTCTTGATTTGGCTCTTTACCTTTTTTTATTTGTAATCAAACAGTTCAGATGTGGTTAAAATGCACACTCATATTTAAAGTTATTTTTAAACATTTTCGTTCATTTTTTTCAGGTGACTATAATGTTTGTCACATCGTTATGTTTCATAAATGAAAGCAGCCTACTCATGTTTTCACATGGTCTTTGCATGCAATGGCTGCTTGAATCAGCAATCTATAGACATCACCATGTGCTGAGTGTCTGGTGAGTATCTGCCAGGCCTGTACTACAGCGATCTTCAGCTTCTGCTTGTTTCAGGAGCTAGTTGACTTAAAGTTTCTCTCCACCATGCGAGTCACAAGGTGGATTTAGATCAGATGAAGGACTTTGCCCGTCAGTAATTTTCCAGTTTCTAGAAACTTGTCGTGCTGCTTTAGCATTATGTCTGTGATCACTGTCTTGCTGTAGGATGAAGCTCTGAAATTATTTGGAGGCATTTGGCTTGAGCAGATGAGATGCTTCTGTAGCTGCTATCAGCCTGTATTGGTGGGAGCCATACTTGCCCAAACCAGAGCATCATATTTCACAGATGAGGTTACATTACATGGCATTTAGCAGACGCTCTTATCCAGAGCGACGTACAACGAAGTGCAGATCAAACACAAGTATAAGTGCGAAGAGGACCTGAGAGGACAGTACAGTACTTTGAATCTTGGGCAGTTCATTTTGGCCTCCAAACTTTAGTCTTGTCATCAGTCTGATATAATTCAATCTTGGTTTCATCTATCTGCAAGACCTTCTTTCTGAATTCTGAAAGCTCTTTTAGGTACTTCTTATCTGTAACCAGGCCATTCTATTTTTGTAGCTAACAATTGGCTTAATAAAGGCTGAAATATGGACTTTGACCATAAGTGAATAGTTCGTCAACAAATTTAAAAATCAATGTCAGGGATTACTTGGGCAAAGACGTTTTCATATTTTAAATATTTTAAATCTCCCAGTCCGTTTTCCCTCCAGAGGCTAAATTCACGTCATGTTTCGTATGTGTGTGAACGAAATGGCACGTCCGCGGCATCGCTAACCAGCCAGCATGCATATTTTCCCATCCTCGCTACTTTGCATTAATAGTTGTTGACAGAAGCCCAACCGTACCACAGAGTAGCTCCCAGTTATTGAGATGGAACTGATTTTTTACAAATTTCTCGACCTATCATGCCGAAGACTTCATGTATTTGTCCAATGAATCATTTTACGTGATTGTCTTTTTCATTTTAATCACACGATATTGACTCAGTATGAAATAGCATTACGTTATCTGAGAATTGGAAGGTTCTAGCTGACATTTTTGACAAAAAAGAGTTGGTGTCATAAATATGTGGTTTATAGGGCAATAGATTTTCTACAAAAAAAGTATGAAAAAAAAAGTATAAATACTTAAAAGTATGAAAAAATGCAAACATTTGAAAGTCGTATCTGCTTGGAGCACATTCTCTGTGGAATCTTGAAGCTTAATATCTTAAAACTACTGAGAACACAGCTCACGATTTACTAGTTTAGGTCTATTGATGTGTTCAAATAGAATGTGTAGTTTCAGTCTAAATGGAAAATAATCTATATTGAGAATAATATTCATATTGAGCTTAGATATTACATTGTTTGTTTATATTAAGTTCAATTATTATATTCAGCGATTCTCTCCCCATCAAGAGCACATATTACATCTTGCAACGAAATTAATACAATAACATAATAATAATAATAATAATAATAATAATAATAATAATAATAATAATAATAAACATATACATCATATGCCTACCATAGTGACATACGCAATATAGTTTCATTGCGTCCTCTGTTGAATTCATGTATTTCTATAGATGGGGTATAATATTTCTAAATATAGAAGATTTTGTGCTAAACGTAAATGTAACAATTCAGCTGATATTTTAGTACTTGTATAACCATTGATATCCCTAAATCTCTCGCTGAGGTGATGCGCAGACTACATATATAATATAGGCTATGACACTTTATCATTTCCATATATCCATTAGTATTTTTGAAATTAGCAGAATTGCCGAGACTACGCTTATCCGTGTCCTGATTATAATCAAATATTTTCTTTTCGATTTCCATCAGTCTCTTTCACGTGACCACGGATTTACTGTACTGACAGCTATTACTGCCGCCATTAACTGAATATCTCCCTCTTCAAACCATTCTCTTCTACCGTTTAAACTTGTTTGAACAGTTTCGCGCACACTACTTTAGACTGAACTGTAATCGCCAGGAATGCCCTAGAACCGTACCGATGGTCTATAGTCATAGCAAAGACGTGCATCTTTTTCTGGATTTAAAATATTTGCTCTAATGTGTATATATAGGCGAAAACCTGTGTGTTTGGTTGTTCCCCGGTCTGCCCTACTCTTTCTGGGAGTTAAAACTGTTCCTATTTTACCGTGAACGCATTGAGACCTCGGAGTTTTATGTGTGCGTTTTACCAACTGAGGTTGGACAGAAATGCGAATATATTGTGACTTCCTTGAACCGTCTACCCGCTGAAACGTCTGCAGCTATCAATTTATAGACTGGCTGCCCATGGCCATTTCAGTGTTAGTTTTGGCCAAAGCACTTAAGCTATAGCAGAAGCATACCTTTTCTGCATCTAATATACATTAATTTTCTGTATCGTCATTAATTAAACAAAATCCAGTTCAATATCGAGCTGCAACATATACACTATCAAATCGCAGAAATGTCACTGCGCAAATCTGCTCAGTTGATTTTTTTTTTGTTTTTTCAGAATTGAAGATTATGATTTCTTTGACGAAATCTTTTTCATTTTCATTGTCTCCTACCCTTATTTTCGCCATTTATTATCGCAAGCGGTTAACCAAATTGAGTGCGTTCGTCAATGTCTGTCAATCGGGACCAGATCCAATCTTCCCGCAGTACAGTGGAAAAGATAATGAGCGCTTGTTGTATTAAATGGACACACTGCGCTCGGGCGTCTCCTGACCCCGGGGCGCGCGGCTAGGTCCCATTGATCATCGCCCTTATGAGATAATGCAATTACAAACATCAATAAGAAGCTGCGAGGGGGATCATTGTGTGGTGACAGTGATAAATGACGCTGCAGAAAATAGCCTGGTTTTCTCGAACAATCCTCCAGCCCAGGGGCTTTGGGGGCCGAGCTTAGTCACCAAGGAAACAGATGCCATCCAAAATGGCACTAATGTGGTACTGAACAGTTCTGCTCTTTTCCCCTTTCCACTCCTCTTTTCTACTTTTCTCTGCTCCTTTGTTTCAGCAGGCTTACCAGCTGTCACACATGACCTTTTAAATGTCTACATATCTGCGCTCAAACCACAACACAGCACTCACACCGCACTGTTATTTTAGCCATAATCTTTTATACGTTAACGATTTGATATTTATTTCCGAGTGTTGATCATTTACGTTTTTTTTTAAATCATTATTTTAGTTTAAAATATCATGATCGCAAGTTTGCCTTGGAGCTGTTTACAAAACAACAATTTAGCTGAAGCCTAATCATTTTCGGGATGAGGGTAATTAATATTTCCACGGAGAAATAAAATCACCTTGTATTTTAACATTTATATCATTGTGTTGAAGAGATTACGTTCGGGGTTATTAAGCAGTTTTGTTAATTGACATCAGTGAACAACTGATGTTAGCGGAACAACACCATGACGCCTGAAGCTGAAATATAATTATTTTAAAAGCTTCCAAGAAAACGCGATCAGATCTAACAAAACTAGCGCCGTCAATTCACTCTGAGGGAGTTTAAATGTTCATTAATGTGAGCTCATTTCAGGATGATATCACCATAAGTCATTGTGGAGTGTTGGATAATTCTGTTGAACATGAACACTTCCCAATAGTTTTGGAACTCATTAAAAAATAATTGCCCCTTTAGAGAGAACCTCGGTTAAATAGCTTGTCCCTTTGGTTCCATTTACTTCGCCAGCAGTACATTCACACTGCACCACATTAATTAGAATTGTATTAACCTGATATACTTACAGTAAGTTACTTCATATTTAGGAAGTGATTTTTTGATACAGGAAACATTTTTAATTTAAATAATATTTGTCACAATTTTGCCATTATGACTCATTTTTTTCACAAAGCAGAAATATATATATTTATTTGTCAGGTACAATGCATGGAACATTGTAACAGGTTACAATAACATGAAACAGGTGTGTTGCATATAGGATTACGAGGCTAATTTGTGATCCCTGTCCCTAGTTAGGCTTTTCTTTACATGATCATAGAATAATGAACACATTAGATTGTACATGTGTTGTGTATGTGTAGGCCTATGTGGTTGTGTGCGTCATGTGTATGTTCACATATATTCGTGGCAATATAGGTGTATGTGCATATGTCTATAGGTGTGCGTGCACAGTCTTTATGAGTATGTATATATGTGTCTGTTCCTCTATGTGTGTGTCCATGTGCATGCATGCACATAGTCTTTATGAGTATGTATATATGTGTCTGTTCCTCTACGTTTGTACATGTCCGTGTGCACAAGTGCATGATCAGCGATCAATGAGCTGTGTTTTTTTTCAGCCAGTATTTAACCTTTTCCTTAAACGTTTTCATAACAGATTGTGTTTTTATTTCAGTTGGTAGGGTATTCCAAACATGTATCCCTTTTGCTGAAAAAGATGACTGACCGAAAGTAGTTCTGTGCTCTGCCAGCCTACAGCTGCCAGTCCCTTAGTGGCGATTCTATTGGTGTTTGTTTTTGTCACATATGGACAAAGTACAGCTGGGTAAATTGTTCACACATTTAAAAATCAATTTGATAAAACTCAACTTGATTAAGCTGTCATAACTGAGCAACTTGTACTTTCAGAATTACACAGCGGTGCTGTTTCATTTGTTTTCGTGATGTAATGGGTTTGACAGTTGACTGAGAAGCCTGGCTCCATACAGTAACATAATAGAATAGGTGTGAAAATATCATGGCATGCATGAACAGTTAAGCTGCCTTAAGAGGTATGGAATGTCTTATCATTCTAAAACAGTTCAGATTTGCGTTGCATAGCTTTTTTATGTGTTTAATTATTGGGAATACAGAATCCAAAATCACTGACTTCCTCTATTTCCTCTTGATCTATTTTAATTGTAAGCGTATCTTTTGCTTTCCTTCTTATACAAAAACACATTGACACAGCCTTATAAGAGTCAAGGTTAGATGATTGTTTTGAGCTATTGGGATACACCCTCCATTTAATTTGTTAATGTCTGCTGCTGCACAAGGGGGTTTAGCTGACAAATGATTGTGTTATCAGCGTACATTTGACAACCGGCTCTTTTACAGCGTGTTGGTAAATCATTTGTGTATAAAGATCGAGCCTTGTGGAATGCCATTTCTGAATCGTCTGGAATTGAATGTGCTGCATTGATTTTAACGCGTTGCCCTCTACATTCGAGGTATGGTGCAAACCAGCCGATTGCTTGCCCCGCAAAGTTAAAAGTGATACGTTTGTTTAAAAGCACTTCAAGCCCTTCTATAAACACCTCTCCCACTACATTATCATTGTCTAATGAGTTCTTGGTGTATTCAGTGAGGTAGCAGTTGTGTTCCCTGGCCTACATCCGAACGATAAGAACTGAGATATAAACAAAAAATACTTTCTCCGACCACCCGTTCTTGGCGATATGAAAGTACAATTTATAATACGGTTACTAAGGACAAGATTTAATCCTAAAAATAAACGAATACATGAAATACATGAAAGTGTTTCTTATTATTATTATTATTATTATTATTATTATTATTATTATTATACTTTTAAAGCATATACTTACTTTTGTATGTATTATATTAATTTACAGCAAAGGTATATACACTTACATACACTTTTTTATTTCATTAGTATTTTAATTTGCTTGTTTTCAGTAATCTAATTTGTTCGTCACCTTTCTGCATTGAGACAGAGACTATCCTGGTGTAACGTTTTACATTAATTACACAAGCGCGTTTTGCATCGTGACAGTGTCGAAATAACAAAGACCGTTGTAATGAAACCACATTCTTGTGGTTTTTGTCTTGTCCTTTGAAAAATAATGTTTCACGTTGACTTCCTCTCTTGTCTTGAAGGCTTCACATTTCCAATTACCATGACTCCACCCTCCTCAGTCTAAGAAATCCAAATGGTCTGGAAACCCAAATCTGACGGGATACTTGTAATTCCGTTTTAGCGTATTAGCGTTTGAGCTCATTAGAAAAGATATTTGAGTCTTTCATTGTTTGGAAATGAGCAACTTTGATATCGATGCAACACAGAAACTATACTGCGGCTGCGCGATAATGCTGTGTACACTGTGTATATCGATGGAATTCAGCAACCCGAAGTAAACTTTGAAATAGATTTTACTTTGTTTATTAAAAGGCGGGTCACAGTCCAGGTCAGGTCATCTCCTATATTTCTCTTTAGCTAAACATTTGTAGTGTTTGAATTAATCTGAGTTGAGTATGGTCATGACTGAACTATATATATATATATATATATATATATATATATATATATATATATATATATATATATATATATGTGTGTGTGTGTATTTATTTATCTCCATTTAATAACACCGTTGTTATACAGCACTGTTCATACACCCGTTTTAGGAGATTGGAAAACCAAATGACTCAGTCACTGATTGAACCACATCTGTTTAAACTTGCCGCATTGTAAACACTTTCTCCAGGCAGGCATGATTTTGAACATTCCTTTGTGACTCTTGCCAGGAATGTAGCGCGCACGCCCCATACCCAAATGTTTGCGCACACGTGCATGCACATACATGCGCACACAAATACAAACTAGGCTTTTATAATTCTAGAATGGTCTTGAGCTACTATACCCTAGAGAGTCTTGAGCTACTATACCCTAGAGAAAAAAGTTCATTCTTTACCAATTAATTACGCAGCCTATATTAGAGGGTTATTAAAGGCAACAAGTAGTAGCCTATGTACAATTGGGTTATTGGGTTATCACAGAAAAGAGTATCTATTCACCCGAAGAGACTGGTCATTCTGAGACCTGTTGCCGTTTGCAGGGAGTTTTCCAATTAACATCGGTTATCTCCACAACAGTCCACCTACTGTAATGCATGCCCTATAGAAAATTTTGTCGTAATATTTTGTCACCGTTTTAAACAGGCTACCCAGGGTACTACTTGTACCAAGTACTTCCTCAGGTAAAGACAAATATACTTAATACAGTTACGTGCAACCACTGTCCATATATTTTAAAATTAAACCAAATAATTAATTTTAGTTGAGTTAGTTTGCTGACTAAATAGACGTTGTGGACGTTATGAAATATTTCTTCTTGCATTCCGACATTAAACAAAGTGCAATTGGAGCCATTGAAATTAAGATCTACAAAAGGTTTAGAAAATTGGGTTTGCAAATCTGCACCCAGGAGAACTACATTTAAAATTGCTTCCGAAATTAGTTAGGGTTAGTGTAGTCATAATTTACTTTTTGCTCACACGCAAAAAAAACAAAAAAAAAACTTGTCCGTAAGTGACACTTTTTCACATCCCCTAAAGATGGCAGTGAAACATGCGGTTTATCCCTGCCTGAAGCAGCGCTCTGCATGATGGCGCAATGCTCTGGAACTCAACGCTGAAGAGCTGGGAGCAGGGCAATTAAAACGTCGCCCGGGTTTCACTATCTGGAATCTCGAGTTTAAATGGTATTAATTTGGGTAGGACATTAAAAGGGGAGGGGGGATTGTGATTGTGGGAGTCTTTGCTCAACAGGCAGCCAACAACAAACACTTCGTTTATATTTTTAATTCATTAAAAAGTAAAGATAAGATTAAACTTACCCCATCTAAAATAGATGAATTATTTAACCGAAAATAAGATTTCGTTTTTTTTAACCTCAGGACTGAAATGTGATATCTCTGGGCAACAAGCAGCGTGAGAATACAGAATTGAAAACACTCTTAACCGGGCCATTGACTGCGTGCAATAAGCCGTGTTGATGCCTGGGTGCCATAAGCGGTGCTGGTGAAGTAATCTTTCAATTTCAATGTTTGTGGCAATTTTATTTTAACGGATTTTAATTCTAAACGAGGGATAATTTCATATTTATATCCGGACTCCATTCCGTTACTCCACTGCCGTTCTCCACCAGAGATCATTCCAGCATGGCATACACATTTTTACACATTAACCCCAGCCCAGAAAGCGGCGTGCGATTGAAAATGCAGATTTTCAGATATCTCATGTTTAAAAACGTGTTTAAAAGAAGGTGTTTAAAATACGAGATAACATTTTATAGGGGAGACCGGGAAACAACCAAACACTGTTAGAATAAAAA
This sequence comes from Conger conger, assembly GCF_963514075.1. NCBI lineage: Eukaryota > Metazoa > Chordata > Actinopteri > Anguilliformes > Congridae > Conger > Conger conger. The sequence goes on from NC_083777.1 coordinate 845,387, forward strand.
AAATATATATACACATATAAGAGCAAATATTATTAATCCAGAAAGAAGATATATGTCTTTGCTATGAATATAGACCATCGGTACAGTTCTTGGTTGTTCAGTGGACAGTAGCGGGAGTGAAACATGCTCCGACTATGGAGCAATTTGAAACAGCTCTGGGACAAGTTTAAATGACGGAAAATTGACTGGGAAAAATGCTTGGTTTCAAGTAAAAGGTTGGTGAATCCAGCATTTTTCACATTATTCATCTAATAAGTGACCTGTAGAAATGGTCTCTATACTAACCGCATATGGCAACAATAATAATGAATGTCTGGGAAGAAATTGAGCAAGTTCTAAATAGGACAGAATATGTGCATGGTACACATACAACGTCACATTAAAAGTTATTGTGGCTGATGCATTTATAACAGGCGGGGGCATGTTACAACACAGGGAACACTGATATAATACATAAGTAAAAACAAACCCATCATTCTTGCGCAAATGCAACTATGCAAAATCCCCATGTTTCAACATGTCCTGTGTTAGTTTGTGACCCGGTCTCCCTATTACTTATTGAAATAGAAATATAAGAGATATAATTTGAAATTATTTTTTAAAAGGTCCACTTTCGCCCATGTAGGCTTTGTGCCACAAGTCTCCAGGCCCAGAAAGGATATCCTCCTCTCAGCTTACCTTTCTTCCCTCTTCTTCAGCAACATGAGACGCGCCGAGCTGCGTGGTAACAGAGACATTTCAGACGGCGATTGTAACAATATTAATAATAACAATAATAATAATAATAATAATACCTTACATTTATATATGTAGGCCTAGCGCTTTCTCACTCAAAGTGCTTTACAGTGATGAGGGGGTAAACTCACCTCAAGCACCACCATGTGTAGCACCCACCTGGGTGATGTAACGGCCAGCTGATACAAAGACTGACTCTGAGAAAAATCTGTCATTGCCTATAGCAGGAGGCCTGTAGTTCAGTTGTAGTCCTGACAACAGGAAGAAACCAATTTCTTCCCCTCGAGTTAAAATTACTTATTAAGATTGTTTTTAATTCTAATTTACTTGAATAACACTTTTATGGAATGTCTTTCTATGTAAAGTGCTTTGAGTTGCCTTGTCTATGGAAACGTGATATACAAATAAACTTGACCTGACTCACTAATAAGTAAGTGGCTGTAAAAGGAGATGATAAATACACAACACCTCAATGTACTTGTATGCCAGCGAGTGTGTCTGGATGTTTGATTGGAGGTAAAGGTCTCAGGTATAACTTTTTGAAACTGCCGTTAAAGTATACAACTGCATGAACGCAATTGCCTCACTAAGAGCAGGATACATTTTTGTTTGCAGATAACCACTTAGAAACCTGTGGTAGTTGTACATATGTTATAAGAATTATAGCATGCTCTAATTCAGGCAATGTAATCACATTGTACTTATATTGGGGTTGGTTATTAAAATCTGGCCTTTTTCTTGCGATAAGTGAGGTCATCTTAAAAGTTAGCGTAATTCCAAGTAACGATTCTGTAAATCCCTTATTGAAAGCTAAACCCAAACACACATACGGAGTTGTGTAAAATGTCAACCTTTTTCAAGACAGAAAGGAGAAAATAAAAATCCTGAAGTATTTCTTTCACCAGTGCAAAGCTTCAAGTTTCTCATTCTAGAGATGGATTTTTTTTTTGCATGAATCTGACAGATTTAGTTTTTTTCAGTCTTTTTTTTCCACAAAATGTATTTATTTACAAAGTATACATAAACTCTCCCATCCTTGAAATATGAGTCTGTTAGGCCCAGGTTGAACTGTGTGCTCTATCCTCACATTTCAGACATTAACTCAAACTGTATTATGCCCCCTTCAGCCCTCTGGAACAGTGGCTGCTTCACTTCAGTAAAATGTGCAAGAAATCAAACAACTGTCTGTTGCTGAAACTGGGTGAAGGTCAGCACAAAGCACACTGCCTGTTCGACTGGACGTAGGGCCTGGTTAATGTGAGGGCACTGGATAATGCTTGGGAGTATACACACACACACAAACACACACACACACACACACACAAACACAAACACATACACACAAACACAAACGCACACCCGCATACACACAAACACACACACATACACAACACACACACACAAACACAAACGCACACCCGCATACACACACATACACACACACACAAACACAAACGCACACCCGCATACACACACATACACACACACACAAACACACACTCACACACATACACACACACAAACGCACACCCGCATACACACACAAACACACACATACACACACACAAACGCACACTCGTACACACATATACACACGCACACCCGCACACACACACACACAAATGCATGCTCACACACACACAAATGCACACACACACACACACACACACACACACATACACACACACACAAATGCACGCCTGCACGCACACACACGCACACACACACAAACGCATGCCCGCACACACCCACAAACACACAAATGCACACCTGCGCATACACACATACACACACACACACACACCCACACGGACGGACACACACACACACACACACACACACACACACACACACCCACACACACGCACACACACCTTTGGGTTCTTAAATAGCTTGCGAGAGGTTATAGGGCAGTTGCACACTCAGCATGGACGATGCAGGCCTCAGCGTGTGGCCGGTCCAGCACACACCGGTCCAATGCCCTAAATGACACACATTTAGTTTACAGAGGAAAAGTAGGGCTTATCAACTTTGGATGAATGAATGACTGGTTAATAAACTTTTTCTTTTTTGTTTGGGTAAGATGATGGGAGGTCAAAGTGTACATAAATGGCACACACATAGTGTGGAAAGAAAATATTCACATCCTTTTAAAAAAAATTATTTTAGACACAACATAATATGCAGAACCATATGATCACATTTACAATAATTAAGTCTGACTTAATTTTACAACAGTATACTCTGCATTTGCCTCTCTGCATACCCAATCTCGCCCATCCCCCAGAGTCGTCTCTCTCTCTCTCTCTCTCTCTCTCTCTCTCTCTCTCTCTCTCTCTCTCTCTCTCTCTCTCTCTCTCTCTCTCTCTCTCTCTCTCTCTCTCTCTCTCTCTCTCTCTCTCTCTCTCTCTCTCTCTCTCTCTCTCTCTCTCTCTCTCTCGCCACTTTCTTTGTGACCATGCTCCAGAGCATTGGCTTGGTCCAGATCAGTCCCCCTAATCCAGCTCCTGAGTGTATGAAGAGGGTACATGTCCGATACCACCGGAGGAAAAAGCAACATGTTTGTTGTTCATAGTGTCTCTGATTGGTAATAAACGGAGAAATCCTTTAAAAGCTAGTGAGCGTGGCTGTGCCCCACACTGGGATCTCCAGGGGCTGAGCATGGGGGGGCTGGAGGCTGAGCTGAGAGGGGCATGGCAGGGTGGGCCACTCCTGAGCGATGGGGGGCCAAGGCCCCTGCCCCAGCAGAGTGAGACTGTAGCCGGGCTGTCCCACAGACAGGCCCATGAGGCATGCCCTGCAGCCCTGCAGTCCTGCAAGGGAACGAAACAATGGTCAGCACACAGCACTGCACACTATAACCTCTAAAAAAACAACTACTGATACCTTTTTGTATTGTGATGATTTATTTATTAATTATTCAACAACGACTTTCAGAAGAAATCACAAATCAAAACAACCAAAATCAAAACAACTGCCAGGCATCCAACCTTGTGTAATTAGCTTCATGAATCCGAACACACCATGTAGTTTGGTGAAAACCCTTTACCCAATGAACATCCTCACAAACAACTGAAAAACACATGTCCAAAAAACATCCTTAACTGCACCACCAAATGTAGCTGCCATAAGCTGTGCATCAGTTAGGCTGGGTTTATGTATAATACAGGGTTGTAATGAAAGTAAAGCATCAGTTAGGCTGGGTTTATGTATAATACAGAGTCTTAATGGAAGTAAAGCATGAGCTAGGCTGGGTTCTTCAAGGATGCACTGTCCCACTGGCAATATGTCAAACCATTTTCACCATTTTTTTCACCAAACCATTTTTTTGTCTTGATTTCAAACAATGATAAAGGCACTTAATTTTGACTAATTCAGTGAACCAATACTTAATTCTGAAACAAAACAAGATTTTGAGTGAGGTACCCGCTTTTGGAGGTGAACCATAAAATGTTTTGACAAATGCACCTACAGGAAATGGGGCAAAGCGATTGAGAAATCTTTGCATTTGCTGAAAGCCTCAAAAGACAGGAAATTAAACTGATCAGCCCTACTGCTAACATCAGCCTGCTGTCCATCAAAGTATCAGCACAGATCTCTGACAACATGCTACAGGCCTGTAGGTTATATTCAGTTTGCGCAGAACAAGACTTTCCCCTTCATACCCAATTATTTGCATAGCATTAGCATGGCATATTATTATTTTGATAAATTCAACAGATACAAAATGAATAGTATATATTACATACAGCATTATGAAATGTATTCCTACAGTGAGAATAACATTGATTTGTGGGTGACAATATCATTATAGTTGTTTAATTGGTCAAATAAATTTGGACAAATATTAATAATTATATATCAGCCCATATACGTACATATTGTAGGCTATATATCTGCTTCAATGCTTTTATCCAGAATGACATACAGTAGGCCTATATTAATGAGATCATAGCAATATACACTCTATACTTTACAATATACACTTTAATGCAGGATATATCAATTAACCACACTAGTTTAAAAATTGTATGTTACATACTGACACAGTTTGTGGGCAAGCTATGTTGAAAGAGTGACACAAGATGTGATACCAAATGGGACACATTGGACATGTCGGAAATAAAGCATGCTTTAGTGCAAAATAAATATATTATCTCTAATATGCAAAATTGCCAATACACTTCAGTGTGTTAGATAGTGACATATTTACATATATAATTTGGATATCATCAATTAGCTTGGCCGAGAACTAAGCCTAATATCCTGTTCTGTAAACCTGTGCACTGTGCTCGAATGTGCTGCTCCTCCTGAGTAAGACCGTTTTGCTGGACTTAAAGCGATGGCTAGAGGTTCATTTTGAGCAAACATTCCACGTGACACTGGTTTTTGACTTTGGCTCAGTCTTGTGCTGTCTTCAAGGTTAGTTTATTACTGTAGCTCATGTGTCAGTGAGGCTTGTTTGTGTTAGGCTGGGGTTAGTGGTTCATTTATTCATTTATTCATTTATTCATTTATTAATGTAACCGGTTAGTTTATGAACAAACTGGTTAGTTTATTCATGTAACAGGTTAGTGTATGAATGTGACTGGGTAGTTATGAATGTGACTGGTTGGCGTATGAATGTCACTGGTTAGTTTATGAATGTGACTGGTTGGCGTATGAATGTGACTTGGTAGTTATGAATGTGACAGGTTAGTGTATGAATGTGACTGGTTGGCGTATGAATGTGACTGGTTAGTTTATGAATGTGACTGGTTAGATTAGGAATGTGACTGGTTGGTGTATGAATGTGACTGGTTAGTTTATGAATGTGACTGGTTATATTAGGAATGTGACTGGTTGGTGTATGAATGTGACTGGTTAGTTTATGAATGTGACTGGTTGGTGTATGAATGTGACTGGTTAGTTTATGAATGTCACTGGTTAGTTTATGAATGTAACTGGTTAGATTAGGAATGTGACTGGTTGGCGTATGAATGTAGCTGATGCATGGTCTGATTTATCAGACTTTAGAGACAGGGTCTTCACAGTCTCCCTGCACTGCTGCAGGCTGCTTTTGCCAATCAGGCTGTTGCTATGGTAACATCCCACCAACCTCATCTTGTCCTGACACCCCAACCTTTGCCCCACTTTGCCTTTTTTATTCTTTGCCTTCTCCCCCCCTCCCCCCCCCTCTCTCTCCCTTTCTCTCTTTCTCTCACCCTGTCCCTTTTCTCAGACATGTGAGATGCTTTGTGTACATGTGTGAATGTTTGCTGTAGGTAGTGTGACAGATTTACCTGTGGAACATGTATTTCTATTAGTAGCATTTTCTTGTGTTGTGAAAAACCCTAAAAGTCAGGAGTGACAGGCCATGAGAAGTGGACAGAACAACTCAAAGAAATCACACACTGGATACCACAACCTGCTTTTGTGCTGCAAGATCATAAACATGCATGGACCCCCTCAGCCTCTGCTTTGCACTGGTGAACTAGCAGAAGGTGAAGAATGAGCACTAGCTTCAAGCTATTCCCTGCTTTCCCTCTCTGCTTTGCGACTGGTTAACAGGAAGAAAGTTTATTGTTTATTTGGATTCCTGTTAGTTGTTACCAAGGCAACAACTACTCTTCCTGGGGTCCACAAAAGTGCTTAATTTGTACTTACTTCCCCCTCTGCATTGCGATTGGTTGACGAGGAGAAGGTTACATGTAGTGCCACTGCCCCTCCATGCCCATCCCACTCATCGGCCCTGGGAGGAGACACAAAGCAAGGAGAATGCTGGGAGATTAGGGGATCTCCAGGGAGAGCAGCACAGAGCGGAGGAGCAGGCTCGCAGGAGAGCCTGAGACAGGGCCAGCTCTTTACAAAGGGCTCATTCCCATTCTTTCTCCTTTTCTTTCTCTTTCTCACTCTATTTTCTACTTCTAGCTCCACCCATCAGGAGAGGCTAAAAAGAGAAGTGAGGACGGTGAAATCTAAAAGCCACGTGGCAGACGGCGACAGGTGGATCCACATGTTTGAACATTTATACGTCAGACTTTCTGAAAAAAGTATGGATGGAAAGGATGCGCTGATGTTTTCTTGCTCAAAGACTGGAAGTTCCTAACTTCTACTTCTAGTTCCCAGAAGGAACATTTAACTGGTTGGAATGTCCTTAAAGATGGACGGAAAAGTGGAGAGGAGAAAAATAAGCTCAGGAACAGAGAGAGAGGAGCAGCATGGACCCTGAAGGAGAGATATACTACACCTGTGTGACTGTGCACAGACTACGCCTGTGTGACTGTGTGAGAGAGGCCCCAGGTACCTGTGTGACTGTGTGAGAGTGGCCCCCAGGTACCCACAGGGCTGAGCGGGTGGGAAAGGGGAATAAACAGAGCTCTTACCTGGTGGTCTAATGCCCATGTGCTGTTGGCCGTCCATGACAAAGCCTCCCATTGGCTGGCCATCGGGGTTGTAGGGCGCTCCTTGGCTCACTGGAAAAGAGCAGAGGAAACTGGAGTTAAGGGATAATACCCAATGAACGAGTCAGTTATTATGAAATAACTGCCTGACAGGGCGATGCTCCGTTTACCTCTCTGAAGGGCAGTTATTTCCTCATAACTGAATTGTTCCTTGGGTAGTATCCCGGTTATACTACGGCGAACTTGCCATAGTAATTTAGCTATGGACAATTTATTTTTAGTTGAGAAACAAATGTATTAATTGAAACGGGAGAAAAAAATAGTCCCGGTTATATAACCTAAAATTGCCTGAGGCAACTAAAAGCCAACTGCACCATCGCCAAAGAAATGTTCACTCCATTGGTGAAAGGAAATACAATGCTAGGCTCTTAACTAATGTTAGCTTGCAAAATACTAGTAAGCAATTCATAAAAATGTGACACTATTCCAGACTTCAGTGCCATGCAACTGAACCAAACCCTTCCCATTTTGAACTGAAGCATAGAAAGACCTCAATATTTTGTTGATAATGGTGATCCACTGAGGCATTGTGGTGGGAAAGCTGTTGCTAACCAGAGACTACGAACCAGGCAGGCGCATATGCCTCAGCCTGCATACCAGAGTGAATAGGTGCTCTGACCATTGTGAGCTAACACAGTCTTCCAAACACAGGGACGTTGTGCAGTTGTCCTTTTCTCTATAATTATTGGTCCAATTAACATCAATCAAAGTGTTTTAGTGTCTGAGATAGTCCATAAGCAACCATAATCATGAACTACATTCCTCAGGAGAAAAACTACAATTGGATTCTGGTGGAAGCGGTTGCTTCCCTGTGTTCAGTTCGGAAGACAGCGAGTCTACAGTGAATATATTTTCACATCTCTGGGTGTGTTCCGTGTCCAAGTATATTCTTTTACACTTGCTACTTTCTGCTGTTTTACACAGTGAATTACAGACAGTAAACGTTTGATCATTCTCTCCTCACTCACTTGCGTGTTGTAGGTTATGCTAGTATTATTACCAAAGTGTTACATTATCTTTGAAACATCTCCCATGGCTATTTTTCAGAAAATGTAAAGTTTAGCTTAACTCAATGCAATGTAGTCTACAGTAATATATTTTTGTCACCAGGTCGGCGATAACCGGACTACTTGCATGAATTGCAAATCAATTGTGTATTAGATTGTGCACATTTATATTTGTTGCATATTTTAGCTGTGAAAACATTCTGCACACCTGTTCGATCTATTCTCATTAGCAAGGTTATACGAAAATATTTCACTCCAACGTGACACGTATCAGCCAATCAGAATGCCGTATTTGTCCTAGGTGTTCAGTTATTTTCCAGTGCTGTGGTATAAAGTACAAAAAACCATATGAATACATTCCAGCTAAATTTTTGGTTCAGTTTTAATCTGTACTATACACAGTTACTTGCCTGCTCGATTGGACTGGTCTATCATGGGCTGTACTATTCTCCGTCTTGCGTTAATGAACCTGTAAGAAAAGCAACAGCAATAAGCATTGTTTTAGAACTGTTACTGACTGGAAAAAAAAAAAAACCTTAACCTGAATTAGTGTCAAATATTTAAATAATTCAACCATTCTCTTTTTTTAATTTTTAATTTTTTTATAAAAGAATTTAAAAAATCTATTCAATCATTCTCAACTTTGACGTGTTTCATCCCCAACACAGTTTGTTGAGACAATTTTGGTCATAGCTGAACTGAAAAAAACTCTCACATTGTGAATTAACGTTAACACCATATATTGATTGGATCAGGGCCAATATATTGGAGCGTGAGATTTGTGGAAGAGGTCTGCATTCGGCCTTTCTCCTAGAGCAGCTCTGACGAGCTGCCACACGTCCTTGCTTCCCCCCCCCAAAAAAAAAAAAACAGAAGTCCTCAGCTCGCTTTCAAAACTTGGTTTATAAGAAATGGCTTCTTGATCATAATAATATCATAACAAGTACCTGAAATTGTGTGAAAGTGTCGCAAATAATAATATCATAAGAAGCACCAGAAATGGCTGGTCAATGTCGTGAACAATATCACAACAAGCACATGAAATGGCTTACAGCAAACTTACTGAGGACCACATCCTGTGTTAGTCAACTTTGGCCTTCACAGAAACAAACACAGAAGCCTCACAGAGCCACTCCAGACAGCAGGTTTTTTGGCCATTTTGAAACAGTTTCCATTTCTACAATGGGTGCCCACCCCTATGAGCCTGGTCTAAGCTCTGCATGCTTTGCCTTTAAAACAGCAGAGCACCAGGAACCTTGAGTGCATCTCTGCAGCAGCAACTATACTATCAATGTATTTAGCATCTATAGCTTCTGACCTCCTGCACCCACCCCCTTACTCTGGGCTCTCTCTCCCCAAAACACTGTGAAACAACGCCCTGACCTCTGAACTGCAGGAGGGGAACCCCAGAGCTCTGCTCTGATCTCTGTTCCCCTGCTTCACCACGCTCACCTCTTTCATTACATGTTCTGAGCGGGGGAGGAATTAGCAGACCTTTTGGGAAACAACGGCCACACTAGTCTGTTTGTGGGAATATACGGCCACACTAGTCTGTTTGTGGGAATATACGGCCACACTAGTCTGTTTGTGGGAATATACGGCTGGTTCAGACAGAAGAGTGGCAGCAAAGCAGGAGAGGAGAGGAGAAAGAGAAATAAATATGTATGTATGTATGTATATACAGTCCCCTCCAAAAGTATTGGAATGGCAAGGTCAATTCCTTTGTTTTTGCTGAGCTTATATTTCCTGGTATTTTTATCTAGATTAAACCAACACGAACCAACATGAAGACCAGAGAGAAAAGTGAGCCATTTTGAAGCTTAGAAAAGAGGCATTGCACAAGCACTTGTACAAGAACTTGGAATGTCCTGAAAAAGACAGAAACTGCTGGTGTACTGAGCAACAGACATCAAACAGGCTGACCAAGGAATACAACAGCAGCATATGCAAACAAATACAAATAACACAATTTATTTGACATTGTGTTAATTTGTCTCAAACATTGAAATGGTGGACTATGTATAAAAAGTGCTGTAATTACTACATGGTAAAATGTATGAAAATATGACAAGGTGAACCCACATTTTTGAATGGCAGTGTATGCATGTTTGTATGTATTTGACGGCCAAAACAGTGGACAGCCACTTGTTACTCAGCTGAACAATCTGGCAATCTGTTGTCCCAGTGCAGGAAACAGTAAAAGAGTGCATAGAATGTCAAATTAAAAGGCAGGCAGAGCATTAGATTATTAGTCTACGCTGAGTGTGTGTGTGTGTGTGTGTGTGCGTGCATGAGTGTGTGTGTGTGTGTGTGCGTGAGTATGTGTGTGTGTACCATATTTCCTTTCTGAAGAGGAAAGGAATGTCCTGACATGGCAGTTCATCGAATGAGGGAACGTCTGGAGTTTTATCACCACGAGCTCAAACTGCTGGAGGAGTCCTTTTATCGCTCTCTGGTTTCTCCTCCATTTGAGGCTGGGGTCAGCCAAAGGTCAGTGCTGTCTCACTGGTGACCTCTCCCATTTGGATTTTCCCCCTTTTTTTAAATGGCCGGGGCTCCACAAAAGAGTATCACTGCTAGTCTTCCCTGCTTCCATGTGTCTGAAAGCAGATGCTCCTGGTCTGAACAAAGGGCAAATGCTATACAATGCTGGGGTTTGGGGGAGGGTGGGGGTGGGGACACACTGCCCAGCAACATTATCCCCAACACACTTCAGACACACACACTCATGCGTGGCTCTAACGGAGTGGCCGGTGATGCCCCTAAAATCTGACTGGCCACTGTATAAAAGCTTGCAAAAGTGCGTCAAAAGCCCGCCTGTCAGAAGCGCCAATCTGATTGGCCACCCCATTGGCACGTCATTGGCTGTTTTGCCAGTCAATTTGTTATTATAATGGCACCGTTTTTCCCATTTACAAGGCTGGAAAATCTGCTGCAAAAATCGTAACAGAAGTAAATTCACCTTACAGGCTGTCCTAAGTGAAATTTGTTTGCCTCTAAGCTTCATTTTGCTCTTGGCAGGGTGACAGGTTAAACATTTTGAATGTTAACGTTTGAATGTTAACGTTATGGTTGCAATATCATTGAAATGTCATTGTTAAATAACATCAAACTAGCCAGCTAGTTGACGTTAGCTGACTAAATTGAAGACTAGGGACTAGCTAGCTAGTAAGCTAGCTAACGACCGTAAGTCTCAACAAAGAAATAAATTACTTGATGCTGTGTTTAATATAATATGGCCCCCTTGTGTACTACCAGCTAACTATCTAGTCAACCAAATCTATGTACCGTAAATCCTCAAATTGTGGCCGGGGTCTTTTATTTACTTAGGCTGCACAAAGCACAGGCCTTTAATTGGGGCAGGCTTGTATTCGAGGCAGGCCCTTATTTCTTATTAGGCTTCTGTCGTAGAATTTTATTCTTAGAAATAAAGTAAAAGGCTACACTTAAAGTGGGCCAACACTGTTCAACACTTCCTGTAACCGTTCAGAAATCTATTAGTGTAGGCTAATCAGGAACACCGTTTGGTAAGTCATAGTGTCAGTCTTAACAGACTTAGTTTATTGCAAATATTCTCAAACACAATAAATCAGATGGAAGACCAGAAACCATAAAATAACAACTTGCCAGCGTTTCATTGTGAGACATGCGTTTCGTTTGGAGCAGCATACCAAAAGGCTATCAAAAGATTTTTGCTTTGGTTTGGGATTTAATTTACTTTTGGACTGTTTGATTCTATTGCTAAATGTTGGGACTGATGGGCACTGAAATCTGGGGGGTATTTGATGGTTCACTGTTAAGTTTTATGTAGTTGAAAGAGTGTCGGGATTTCCACCCATCTGTTTATTGCAAGCCAAGGCAGCCGCTTTCATTCATTCATTGAACGTGTGCTGTGCTGTAAACAGATGGAAACCTTATTGCGTAGCCAAGTAGCCTAAATTTAGTTAATTTTTAATTTTGCCTGATTTACTTTTTATTAAATTCGTAGGCTGGAATGCCTTATGGCAACAATTGTGTTTAAATGTATACTGCTTCAGCCTATGGCAAGCTACTCAGAAGGGGGCGGCATGCGACTGGTAACTTGAGAGCTACGTGTTGGAGACCCATAGTGTAGGACAACGACTTTTCATTGGTAACAGTATTAAACCAACCAACAATATAAAATATAAAGAACAGCTCTTTTATTTCATTGAGTTAAATCGAAACAATGTCTTCTAGTGCTCATGGACTGATAGCCCTACTGGTAGGCAATATTACCCCGGCTTGCATTTGGGGGCCGGCCTTTATTTGTCCGAATCGACCACGCCCCCGGCTATTATCCGAGGCCCGGCTTCAAATAGAATCCCGGACACAATTTGAGGATTTACTGTAGCTAAATCGCTCATTTATCTAGTTAGTTAGGTGGCGTAATGTTAGTGTTAAATTAGCTAGCTAGATAGTCAGATAATAACTGTCGCTAGCTTACGTTGTCATAAAAATTTCTTCTTACCGTGAGACCTGCTTACATTTCGGCAGATTTGCATACAAGCTAAATTGCCATCTTCGTTTTGGTTGCAGCCATTCAACACGCGAGGTACTTAGATTATGTTTACCGTGAAGAGTGCCTGACCCGCAAATGTAGTTGAAGTCGTGTCGTGTCGTTTTTTTTAGTTTTTTTTTAAGACGACTATATTCACCTTGAATCAACGATCGTCCACGGTGAAAGCCGTGATTTATTCACGGAGCCACCGTCGGGTCTGATAAAAGTTTAGTTATCAGACCTGCAGAGAATATAAAAAATGTCTGAATTTTTCACTGTATTTTTTCACGAATTATTGTAACACGTGAAACAAAAAAAAAAAAACATAAATAACCCCCAAAAATGTTTCTTGCACGCGAAGCCAGTAGATATGGTGACCACCCCCAGACAACCCTTGGACCCACCTTGGCCACCCCAGTAAAATCCAACAACATTATCCCAACACACTACAGACACATACTCGACACAGCAACATTATCCCCAACACACTACAGACACACTCTACACAGAAACTTTATCCCCAACACACGACAGACACACACACTCTACACTGCACAGCAACATTATCCCCAACACACTATAGACACACACTCTACACTGCACAGCTACATTATCCCAACCACAATACAGACACACACTCTACACTGCACAGCTACATTATCCCCAACACACTACAGACACGCACACTCTACACTGCACAGCAACATTATCCCAACACACTACAGACACACCAAACTGCACAGCAACATTATCCCCAACACACTACAGACACACACACACACACACACACACACACTCTACACTGCACATCAACATTATCCCCAACACACTACAGACACACACACTCTACTCTGCACAGCAACATTATCCCCAACACACTATAGACACACGCTCTACACTACACGGCAACATTATCCCAAGACACTACAGACACACACTCTACACTGCACAGCAACATTATCCCCAACACACGACAGACACACACACTACACTGCACAGCAACATTATCCCCAACACACGACAGACACACACTCTACACTGCACAGCAACATTATCCCAACACACTACAGACACACACACACACACACACTCTACACTGTACAGCAACATTATCCCAACACACTACAGACACACACTCTACACTGCACAACAACATTATCCTGCAACACACTACAGACACACGCTCTACGCTGCACAGCAACATTATCCCCAACACACAACTGACACACACACTCTACACTGCACAGCAACAGTATCCCCAACACACTATAGACACACACTCTACACTGCACAGCAACATTATCCCCAACGCAATACAGACTCACACTCTACACTGTACAGCAACATTATCCCAACACACTACAGACACACACTCTACACTGCACAGCTACATTATCCCCACCACAATACAGAGACACACTCTACACTGCACAGCAACATTATCCCCAACACACTACAGACACACTCTACACAGAAACTTTATCCCCAACACACTACAGACACACACACTCTACACTGCACAGCAACATTATCCCCAACACACTATAGACACACGCTCTACACTGCACAGCAACATTATCCCAACACACTACAGACACACACTCTACACTGCACAGCAACATTATCCCCAACACACGACAGATACACACTCTACACTGCACAGCAACATTATCCAAAGACACTACAGACACACAAACACACACACACACACACACACACACTCTACACTGCACATCAATATTATCCCCAACACACTACAGACACACACTCTACACTGCACACCAACATTATCCTGAAACACACTACAGACACTCTACACTGCACAGCAACATTATCCCCAACACACTACAGGCACACACACACACACTCTACACGACACAGCAACATTATCCCAACACACTACAGACAGA
>NC_083777.1:877500-890000 GCF_963514075.1 Conger conger
AGTAGAGTCACACACTGGCTCAGTGCTCAGTAGAGTCACACACTGGCTCAGTGCTCAGTAGAGTCACACACTGGCTCAGTGCTCAGTAGAATCACACACTGGCTCATCCTCAATAGAATCACACACTGGCTCAGTGCTCAGTAGAATCACACACTGGCTCAGTGCTCAGAGGTTCACCTCTTTCTGCGAAGCACAAACATGCTTCCATTAACACAAATAAAATAAATATATAAACAGATAAACCGACGGGGTAATGTGATTGCCTGTGTCCTCTCTTCACAGCTGAAATAATTCATCTCCCACGGGTAGCTGTGAGGTCAGAGAAATTGATAACCCCGACAAGATCCCCCAGTGTCGCTCCGGCTGTACCAAGCTGATAGGACACTGTTGTAAATTAATCCTCTAAAGGCAAATGCATTGTAAGCAGCCAGTGATCTCTGAGGTACCAAATTGAACAAAGCCTGGGATTATGTTTACAGAAATTACATTTTCTGTAATGGGCTTTAATATATCTGAGATGTGTCCCTTTTGGCAGCTAGCCTCCATAGCTGCTGCTTGGGTTTGGTAATGCAGGGGATGCCCACATCAAGGCAGAATTTATTCAGGAAAAACGGATTAGGGCATGTAATCAGAACCTCAGCAATATTCATCTCTTACACTTACTGAATGAGAAAAGGGAGTGGGCCCTTTCATGTGGATGCAGAGAAGAGTGGGGTTTAAGAGCGTAGTCTCGTTGAAGTTTTATGCAAAATTTGCTCTGGTTCCTGTGTTTGAAAAGGCATTAACCAGGGGACACTCGCTCTTTGAACTCAGAACTTTGAACAGATTTGTGGTTTGAGAATACTTTGTTGTCTTTGCGTGTTTCACTTTCGATTCTCATCAAGCCTTTCGATTTGTTTGCTGATTGGATTTTTGTCTGACCGTTGCCTTGTTCTATTCGACTCTGATTCTTGCCTTAGCCCAGGGGTTCCCAAACTTTTTTCTGATGCAACACCAAATACATTTTCACAAATGTACATGACCCAAACCCCCCACTCACAGACACGCCTCATGCCTGGCACACTTTAGCTGTCACTGTATCGCCAATGTAACATGGCCTCTCATGTCTTTTTATAGTTGAGAGGTTGTGATGTTCGACATATAGTAGCCAACACTCACATATTTTAAAGAGAGACAATATTAGCTACAATTATTTCTTCGAGTTTTTTCCACAAAAAATTTCAGGCGACCCCATCCTCAAATCAGGTAACCCCACAGGAGGTCCCAGCCCACAGTGTGGGAACTGCTGCCTTAGCCCCAGTGAGTTTGACCTGTGTTTGACCTGTTTATTTCGTCTTCCACTTTCATTTTACCCCTCCACTTTCCATATAGTGACTCCGGTTAGTCAGTGTTCCCAGCTGGGTCACACATCCTTCAATAGGGACCCTATTTTGTTATTTTGCCTTGTTATTTTTCCCTTTATCATTTGGGTGGAAATGTTTGGTACACTGTTTGGACACTTGATTGCAGCCTGCAGTCTTTTCCGTAGATCAGTGCCCAGTGACCATCAAGGACAGCCAACTTAGACCCACACCAGGTTGTAACAGTGGTGCAGAGTACTTTTACAACATGGAACATCAAAAGAACCAGAATCAGAACCAGCTCCAGAAATTATCTGCAGCTTGCATAATTAGTCATGCTTTAATTAGTCATGGCCATTAACAGTGAGTATACGATAATAGCCATCCCTGATAACTCCATTGCCAGAGTACCATGTATGTTTCAACAACACCAAAAACCAATGAGTACAACTGCAAGATGTGACTGTAAACTTGATAAGGTGGGTGGGGACTGAATAAATTCAAATAATTACACACAGTTTACTCGAGGTGTAGGTATTGTTTCCATGTAAGCACACCTACCAATTATTGACTTGTAGTATCGTCAGCCCTGTATCCTGAGCAAGCTGCTTCTTCTGCTCCTCGGATGGGTAAGGGTGCTGAGAAAGAACAAGAAGAACCAATGTCAATAAACCAATGAAAAAATGCATTTCCATTTTAAAAAACCTGATTAATCAGGTGAGCTAAAATATAAATACATGGCCAACACTTTGCTGTAGAAGTGGGAAAGCAGCGATTAATTAGTGTAAAAGATGAGGTGGGTCTCTGTGTCTGAGTCATTAATGCGATATGAAACGGTGTAATTAATGGTAGCAAAAAGGCAAGCCAATGATAAAGTGAAGTGGAGTGTAGAAAGCAGCAGGCTCCAGAGGGGGCTGGGATATTCTGTCAGCAGCTCTGGGAGGTGCAGGAAGAGCTGATCCTCTGCCACACAGAGTGGAGTAGGACAGCGGATGTGGACTAAAGTTGAAATACACAGTTAGCTATATTTTTGCCTTCAATAGCACCCTGGGAACAGACAGTCTTGTCAAAAGGGTCATCTTGCATTGTAATCTCGCGCCTGCATGCTAATTAATCAGGGCGCCATTTTTGAGGGGGGGTGATTGATAGTCAGTTATGTCACCAGGAGGAGACATAATGCTCCGGTCGATGCAAAGAACCGAAATCTGAATGCATTATTATATCACATCACATTACACATTACAGCCACCGCACTACTCCTAGAAAGATGGTTCACTGGTCTGCCAAAGACCTCCTCATTATTAAAACATCACTCATCACTCACTCCTTGCCATGACATAACAGCTATAACAAGATGGCATAACAGATGATGTCAGGTTATGTCAAATGACATAAAACATAATACACTGATTGATACATTTTATGACAGTTACATCTATATCATTTATTTATATTCATATCATCATATTTTTATAATTTTACATCAACTGACGTCATCTGTTATGCCATCTTGTTACAGCTGTGTATGACAGTGTTATGTCAGCCGTATGCCGATGGGTTCAGGTGCAGCGTTACCATAGAGATTACCCTAGACTAAGCAAAAGGAACCCCTGCCCCCACCATGATAAAAAAAACAAAGCTATAAATTAAGTAAATGAAGCTGGCTACTGGACCACAACTCCCAGTACTACAGAGCAGAGCTGTGCCTGGCTACTGGACCACTATTCCCAGTACTACAGAGCAGAGCTATGTCTGGTTACTGGACCACAACCCCCAGTACTACAGAGCAGAGCTGTGCCTGGCTACTGGACCACAACTCCCAGTACTACAGAGCAGAGCTGTGCCTGGCTACTGGACCACAACTGCCAGTACTACAGAGCAGAGCTGTGTCTGGCTACTGGACCACAACTCTCAGTACTACTGAGCAGAGCTGTGTCTGGCTACTGGACCACAACTCCCAGTACTACTGAGCAGAGCTGTGCCTGGCTACTGGACCACAACTCCCAGTACTACAGAGCAGAGCTGTGTCTGGCTACTGGACCACAACTCCCAGTACTACTGAGCAGAGCTGTGCCTGGCTACTGGACCACAACTCCCAGTACTACAGAGCAGAGCTGTGTCCGGCTACTGGACCACAACTCCCAGTACTACTGAGCAGAGCTGTGCCTGGCTACTGGACCACAACTCCCACTACTACAGAGCAGACTGAGATGGCCATTGCAAAACACTGATTTTGTTTTCACGGAACCATTTCTGTGTTGATTTTGAAGTATGTTTGGGGTCATTGTCTTGTTGGAAGGTCCACCTATGGCCAAGTCTCAGGTATGAGATGCTTTTCCTTGTATGCATCCCTTTTTTGACGGCAAACATGCCGACGGTGTACATGGCCAAAAAGTTCCAGTCATAGTTCCAATGACGTTTTGCAAACTCCAGATGCTTGAATTTGTTGGTTGCTCTCAGTAAGGGAGCAAAATTAAAATAATCTTTAAAGGTGCCAATAATTTTGGCACCTACATTTCTCATAAAAAAATAGTATTACTAGAATAATTGTATTAGGATAAAAGTATATAGTTTTCCCATATGTTTTGACATAAAATATAGCTCATTATCTGTGTTGTTTATTTTATACAGCCTTTTTTGCTCATTTTCATCAAGGGTGCCAATAATTCTGGACCTGACTGGATGTGCCACCACTCTGCTTCCTTGCTGGCATATCACAGTGGAACTCCAGCAGTAGTGTTTTCAGTCCAAATTCACTTCCTGGGATGCTTTCCCTGCTATTCTATGTCAGTTTCACCTGATATGATGTCAGTAATTCGAACAAACTGTCTACTTTCATGCAGAAAGTTGTAATTGCATTGTGACCTCCAGCTGAAATGTTTTTCCTGCATGCAGTGACTTCCACAGGGTGAGAATGGCGCAGGGCTAATTTTACAGAACTGCAATAATGCAGCCTGTGTAAAGTGTGAGAAAGCAGCATTCCTGGGGCACACGTTATCTCATCCTCTAACGCTCTGACAGTTTGCTGTACGACACATTTCCAAACTGTTTCTGAAGCAAATATAATTGTTAAAATCATATGAAGGCCATGACTTCATGCAATCAGGGCTTCATCATGCTTACATGTGCTGGACGGGAAATATGCAGCTGTCTTACTGTCTTATGTCAGAGAGGAGAGACATTCCCCTATCTGCAACACACACACACACACACACACACACACACATACACACACACACGCATATACACACACACACGCGCACACACACACATGCACAAGCATGCACACATGCGCACACACACATGCAAGCGCACACACTGTGCTAACAAGCTGTATACTGCTTAAATATTTAACGGGAATTTCACTTTAACAAGGATTTGACTTATTCACTTATCGCTGGGGTGTTATTCAGTCCAGCCCAGTGGGAGAGGCCCACAGCAGAATGCCCAGCCGTCTCTGTAATGCTGCTTCTGCTCCCTCACATGCTGTTCAGACCAGCCTCCATTATCTCCTTTAAGTATCATTATTGGCAAACAATCAATGAGACTGCTAGAATGAGGTAATCCCTGCTGGCAAACAGACTCCAGTGAGGTCATGGAGTAGGATCAGAAATGGCATCCTGTCTGCTCAGCATCACACAAAAGCCTGGAAGTGAACCTGTCACACCACATCACCACATAATCAGCAACACAAAACAAATGAATAAAATGAAGACTGATAACTATATGGGAGACCAATAGACCTGAGACTGAAAATCCTTATAGAAGACTGAATACCCTATACAACACTGATAACCTCCCCTGTGTCTGTATCTGACCTCCTCAGACTCCTGTACCCCCACCTCCCCTGTGTCAGTGTGTCACTATGCTTCGCCATTCTCTCCACTACACCTGGCTGAAGGAGGAGGAGCCAGCAGTGGCTGATTCACAAGTCCCAGAAGCCCCTGGGAGTGCAGCACATCCCTCCATGCTTCAGGAGGGGACACACTCCCGTAGCAGGTCCTGTTCAGCGGTGATTACACACGGCCCTGCTGTGTGCGAGCACTCACAGTCAGACAGGGTTCCCCACTGAGCCCGGCTCCATTCCCATTTCAGTACTCACAACGGCAGTGCCCCACACACATTAATACATGCTGGGAGCAAAGAGCCATTCACAGCACCCTGCAAGCACAGCCTTTAGGCCCAGCCTTCTGCCTGCGTCAGGGACACTTTTTCACCAACGGCTGCTACCTGTCAAAATACTGTGATTCATACTTTTTCATTTAATAGGGAAAATAAGTGCAGGCGCTGTGGACTAAGAGTGCTTCTGTTTTCTGAATCCCCTTGCTGGTTCCGCTGGGTGAGAAGTGCTTTCTCAGTATCCCATGGTGCTTTGCGAGAAAGTGAAAACAACTTAAAAGAGCAGATGGAAAATGTCTCTACTTTCCCCCACCCCCACCCCACAGCCCCCATTCTTAATGATACATCTTGTCCAAATGTACTTTGTCTTTCATCAGAATTTCCACCCTAGTCTGCATTTACGAATGCCAAGACAGTGATATCCTTGTTTTTCTATCTTATCGGGGTGTGTGTGTGTGTGTGTGTGTGTATGTGTGTGTGTGACAGTGCATCAATAACATTCCCTCCAGACCAGCTCTCCTCCCTCCTCTCTGCCAGTGCACACTGGCCTGTCACAGAGATAAGGACTGAGCTCCCGACTACATCCCTCCCACACTGGAACAACATTACACCCGGCACAAAATGGAGCTGCCTTTTCCACAAACCCCACTTTACACACTTTTATAATATGAAACAACTGCTTGCATATCAACCAAGTGACATAGATTGTTTTGTGAACTTTGACCCCAGGGTTGGTCAGCATTTTGGTCAGCTCTAATGAATCAGCAGTGAAAACACTTGGAGTCATTTCAGATACAGCAGGTCATGGGCGATGTGGCTCAGCAGGCTACCCTATGATCCCTGCTATCTGTGTACCCCAACTTTGACCCAGCGCCACCCAGGAACTGGAAACTTCTCTTACACTCACACACTAATCCAACAGCACCAGGCGCTCCTGCCTGATGAGCTTTGGAAGAGATCTCAGTATGGTGTAAGAGTTGCTGCATGTTCATATATGGGCCCAGCTGGAGCTCAGGGTTCAAGCTAAGCTGGAGGTTGTGGGACAGTATTTAAGATGGGGGACCTCCACTGGATTTGTGTACAGCATTGGCACCAGCCTGCTCTGTCTCTTCTCAGAAGAAGACCCTTTTTGGAACTTCTTTTCATCTTGTTTTTATTTTCCTTTCTCTTTCGCCACAAGAGGAAGCTTTCTAGCGTGAGGTATTTCCATCCCAGGGATGAAAATGTTACCTCCTTTTTGTGTCCTACTAAAGTACTTATTTGCAATCTCCCCAACCACCAATCCCTACCATCTTATAATATATAATAGGGCAGCCTGTAGTGGTTAAGGTACATGAGTGGGACCCCCAAGATTGGTGGTTCGATCCCCAGTGTAGCCACAATAAGATCCACACAGCCGTTGGGCCCTTGAGCAAGGCCCTTAACCCTGCATTGCTCCAGCGGAGGACTTTCTCCTGCCTGTCTAATCAACTGTCCATTGCTCTGGATAAGAGCGTCTGCCAAATGACATTAATGTAATCTTGATTATTAGCTTTAGTGTCATTACAGTTTTTTTATTGAAGGAATGTATTTTTCTATTCAAGAAGATTCTATAATCTGTGTCATGAGTATCTGCATTGAGAATGTATCCCCACAAGAAGTGCAAGATAAAATGAGGGTGTGCCGGAGACACTGCTTTAGCCTGGAGAATATTTGTGGAGGGAAGGCACAAGATTAGAGTGTGATAGCTCAACCCACTAGCTGATGCTTCAGGCTCAGGCTGGACGGACTCCTGCTTAATGATGACACATCTGACAACCCTGAGCCTAACCTGACCCCACTGCCACTCTGCACACCACCACAAATCCCAATCCCAAACGCAACAACCCTTTGCTTTATTCAGTAGGCCTTGATTCATTAGGTCTTGATTCAGTAGGCTGGGATTCAATAGGCTGTAATTCAGTATGTCTTGATTCAGTAGGTCTTGGGCTCAGAATTGGGGGTATCATGGACTGGTTTTAACCATCTATTTTTTGTTTTCCAAAGTAAATCGGACTAAAAATGAAGTTTTGTCTCATACTCCTCCTTCCGAAGTGAATACTATGTTTAACACTAGCTCTCCTTGCTGAAGTTAACACTGTGTTTAACACTAGCTCTCCTCGCTGAAGTTAACACTGTGTTTAACACTAGCTCTCCTTGCTGGAGTTAACACTGTGTTTGACACTAGCTCTCCTTGCTGGAGTTAACACTGTGTTTGACACTAGCCCTCCTTGCTTCTCCTTGCACTCCTAACTACAGCCAGAGGTAGAGGTTTCCTTAAATATTTGGATAAGAATGCACCATTGCACTACACAAGCATTTGTTGCCTTTATTCACAAAGATAGTGGCACATTGTACTATTCACTGTATAACACAAAGAGCCCGTTTCTGCTCGAGTAAAAAGGGGCCCCTACGATAAACAGGAAAGCATTGATATTGTGCACTTGGATCTCCTTTTAAGTGTGAATAGTACAAGGCCTTAACCATCTGAAATTTCTCTCTGCATAGTTGGTGTTGTCCTAAGTTTCACAACAAGGAATTCTGCTGAAAAAAAGCAGCGGCAGCACAGTGACATTTCCTGAGATGAAAAACAGCAAGCATAAAATAACTTACATGCAAGATAATAACCACTGTAGGCCACAGTTTAAAAGCAGGGACTACCTTCCTCTTCCAACCAAACAACTGTGCACCCAGCCAGCTCTGTGAACTTCACATGATGCCAAATCAACACAAAGCAAAGCGCATTAATAATGCACTTTCGCTTTTAAGAAGCCTCCTCACCAAAAAAGGAGAAACACTGGACATTGAAGATATTTTCTGTAATTTAATTTATCCTTGGGATAAAAAGGAGATATATTCATGCACATATCCAATGCTCTAATTAGTCTCTCATTAAAAAGCATTTGTATTGGTTTAGGGAAAGGGTGTAGTGTTCTGCCTATGGGTCCATACGAGATGTAGAGGGTTTGGGTGCAGGCTGGCTGCAACATAAGGATGTCATTACAGCTTCGGTATGGGGAAGATTACATCCATGTACAAATGAATCCTTGTGCTGTAATAAAGCAGTCAAACTGGAGGAGATAATTCAGTGCTGTAATGAGCAGTAGGGAATCACAGCATGGAAATACTCCAAGTAGTGTCATTCCGTGAACATTCAACCAGAGGTGTGGGAGTTGACCTCTCCAATTTTGCTGAAACTTTGTGTAAATAGTCTTCATATATTCAATAAAGAAAATCCAAATATTAGCCTCGTTGGATTTTAGTCGTTCTGGAAATATTGGCTCTTAAATAAGGGTTGGGTCACTTGCGAGTCGTAATTGGGCTTTATGTCAATTTTAGAGCGCCATATCTTTGGCAGAGAAAACCCTGAAAACTTGTACTCTGACACAATTTTTTGTCAAGACATTGCTGTAAAAACGATTTTTTCTACACCAATAGGCCTATTATACCCTTTGAACAAAACAAAGTTTCATTTTGATAAGAAACTTTCCACCTTACAAACTACTTGGTTGAATATGCTTTTTGCTCATTTTCTGGCCCTACTTTGGCATTTTCCTTGTGGCTATTCCTAACCGAAACATCTACTAGTCTTAAACGTTTGGAAGTCATACACATGGTCAAGTGGCACAATTTAGTATGTATGAGTGACTATAACTTTTTTTCTGACAGGAATTATGAATATCAGATAAGTCTGAAAGTAGACAGACTACACGTTTTCAGGTTTTTCCATGCTTTAATGCCAAATATATGGTGTTGCAAAATCAACACAAACCCCAATTTCCACTCCTGAATGACTTCCTGGGTGCCTCCCATCTCTTACTTAAGAGCGAATATCTCTAGAACAACAAATCTAATGAGGTTAATGTTTTGGATGTTCTTTATAGAATATATAAAGAACATTTACAAAGTTTTAACAAAATTGGGTCACTCCCACACCTCAAAGAAGCTGTGTTATGTATGAAGGAACTACAATCATACTGAGACACATAGAGTCCGCCCCAAAGCTGCTTAACCAATCACTGTGTGAGGAGTGCATCAACATCCCTAGGCTACAGTAATAAAAAACTGGTGATGATGATCGGGATCCCACCTGACCTTTGACCTCTAACAGACTGTGCAGCTTTTTGATGGGGGCCATCAGCGACCGACTATGAACTCTGTTCAGCTGCAAGGAGATGGTGGCAGCTTTAAAGCTTGTTGTCACTTAAGACAACTTTAAGAGACTTTAAGTCCAACCACACAAACAGTGGCTTCTGTAGCTCAAACACATGCAGACCCTGTAGCGTAGTGGTTAAGGTACATGACCCTGTAGCGTAGTGGTTAAGGTACATGACCCTGTAGAGTAGTGGTTAAGGTACATGACCCTGTAGAGTAGTGGTTACAGTACATGACCCTGTAGCGTAATGGTTAAGGTACATGACCCTGTAGCGTAGTGGTTAAGGTACATGACCCTGTAGCATAGTGGTTAAGCTACATGACCCTGTAGCGTAGTGGTTAAGGTATATGATCCTGTAGCGTAGTGGTTAATGTCCATGACCCTGTAGCGTAGTGGTTAAGGTACATGACCCTGTAGCGTAGTGGTTAAGGTACATCACCCTGTAGCATAGTGGTTAAGGTACATGGTGGGGGGGGGGGGGGGGGTTCTCTTTAAAGGTCCTGGCCCATTGGTAGGAGTAAGCTCTTTGAGTTCTGAGAGTACTGCAGGGTGCCGACATGGCTTTTGGCGTTTCAGCAGACTGGAGGTCAGCTAAATGTGCTCTCATATCAGTCCCAGCAATCTTATGCTCTGTCGAATTAGCCCATAATTTCTTTAACAGCGATTACGCCTCTTAGCACAGATGTGACTCTGTGTACAAACAGAGGAAGGGTCCATGAGCTGGGATGCTAATCTGCTACTCCAATACCTGCACAGCAACCACCAGCAGCACGGGTTTCACCCAATTACTCCAACACATCATTTCACAAACTGAGCACTGTCACCAGTCTGAGGTGGGGTAAACTGTCACCAGTCTGAGGTGGGGTAAACTGTCACCAGTCTGAGGTGGGGTAAACTGTCACCAGTCTGAGGTGGGGTAAACTGCCACCAGTCTGAGGTGGGGTAAACTGCCACCAGTCTGAGGTGGGGTAAACGCAACAGAAGCAGTGTGGGCGGGGGAAAAGCAGCTGTGGGCATTCAGCCTCTCTGAGGCTGTCTGTGCGGCAGGCTTTATTTCACAGGATCTTTTCTTCTCATCTAAACTCTGATCCCCCAGGGGATGGCACTCAGCTCAGACCTGTGCAGTTTCTTCTGGTCCACAGGTACTGTAGCCCTTAGAGATAACGCACCTACAGTGTGAGTATGTGTGTACCGCTTTCAAGCACTGCACTCCAGGAGTAACACTAACCCTGTGTTCACACTATGAGCGACTTGGTTGATCAGTTGCCAGAACTTTGTAATTTGTAGCTGCATGAGATCACAATAAGGAAACAATGGGTAGCCCTTGCCCCTCCCTCAGCCTAGTACACTTGAGCGACCCATCAACCAAATTGCTCACAGTGTGAACAGGGTTAGTCACCAGTTGGGCTGGGGATCAGGGTGTGTCCTGGGGGGCTACAGGAGCAGCCCGGTACTCACAGTGAGGTGCTGGAAGAGCCATGCCCTCATGATGTTGGTGGCCACTTTGGGGAAGATTCCTCTCTTCTTGTTCCGCTTCTTCTCCTTGTCGGGGTCGTCGTCGTCCCCTGTGCTCGGTGACGCCACACTGTTATCCAGGCCATCCCCTGCAAGACAACAACACACTGTGAGAGGAACCCAAACACACACTGCACACTGTGAGAGGAACCCAAACACACACTGCACACTGTGAGAGGAACCCAAACACACACTGCACACTGTGAGAGGAACCCAAACACACACTGCACACTGTGAGAGGAACCCAAACACACACTGCACACTGTGAGAGGAACCCAAACACACACTGCACACTGTGAGAGGAACCCAAACACACACTGTGAGAGGAACCAAAAAACACACTGTGAGAGGAACCAAAAAACACACTGTGAGAGGAACCCAAACACACATTGAGAGAGGAACCCAAACACACACTGAAAGAGGAACCCAAACACACACTGAGAGAGGAACCCAAACACACACTGAGAGAGGAACCCAAAAACACACTGAGAGAAGAACCCAAACACACACTGTGAGAGGAACCCAAACACACTGTGAGAGAGGAACCCAAAAACACACTGAAAGAGGAACCCAAACACATGGTGAGAGAGGAACCCAAACACATGGTGAGAGGAACCCAAACACACACTGTGAGAGGAACCCAAACACATGGTGAGAGGAACCCAAACACACTGTGAGAGAGGAACCCAATCACACTGTGAGAGGAACCCAAACACACTGTGAGAGGAACCCAAACACACTGTGAGAGGAACCCAAAAACACACTGTGAGAAGAACCCAAACACACTGTGAGAGGAACCCAAACACACAGTGAGAGGAACCCAAATACTGTGAGAGGAAACCCAAAATATTCCAGACCCAGGTACAGAGGGGTGACAATTCTCCAGCAAAGTGTTGTTTGAGCCAGTTGCTCCAACAAACACATTCATTTTTAATACTTTCACAAACAAGCCCTTTATTTCCTCTGGCTCCCCAGGCCCAGTCCGTCACAGGGATCACAGGGAGCACAAAGGACCGGGGAGTTTCCCCGCTTTCCCATCTCACATGGAGAACCACCAAAGAATCGGAAATGACAGCAAGATTCAGTCTTTATTATCCCACACAAATATTCACACAAGATTGTGCGCATGTATTTTTACTGCAGGTGGGAGAGCTATACGCAATTACAAAGGGGGAGAAATACGCAGAAATATAAAGGAGCGTAGTGCTGCTTTTGAGATCCGCCATTTTAATAACAATGCCACATAGGTGCTTACAGCAACCTGTCAGCCCTCGATAAGCTTTCATTAGGGGCCGTTAAACAAAGCCAGGGAGGAGGATAGAGAGCTTAGCGCGTTTGCGAATAACCACACT
>NC_083777.1:897500-980000 GCF_963514075.1 Conger conger
GTTACAGACACACACAAGCTCTGTTACAGACACACACCTGAGCTCTCTGTAACTACGCTACACAGGGCTTGCAGCTGAGGCACAACATTGTGGCTGGAGCACAAATGTCTGCCCCGCAGTAGCGGGCTACAGGGGGTTCGTGGCTATCTGTAAAACCAGGACCACAAGACCCTGCAGCAAGACCCTGCATCAAGACCCTGCAGCAAGACACTGCAACAAGACCCTCCAACAAGACCCTGCAGCAAGACCCTGCATCAAGACCCTGCAGCAAGACACTGCAACAAGACCCTCCAACAAGACCCTGCAGCAAGACCCTGCAGCAAGACCCTGCAATAAGACCCTGCAGCAAGACACTGCAACAAGACCCTCCAACAAGACCCTGCAGCAAGACCCTACAACAAGACACAGCAACAAGTCATCATAGGCACTTCGGAGGCAGCAGAAAGTCTGTGGCAATGGATGAAGAGGCAGGATCCAATCTGGGCACTAAAGTAACCACCAGGAAACTACAGTAACATCAGGAAGGCAGGAAGGGGGCTGATTCTGGGGGGGGGGGGGGGGGGGGATGAAAAAAGAACATAACATAAAAGAACATAACAACTGTCCATCTTAATTTAAGAGCCCAATAAAAAGATTCATTAATGACGACAAAATGTGTTGACAGTTATGAAATACTCAGAGCATGTGACAGAATCAACAGTTAATCCAACTAATTCTCAAAATATCAGCGAAGATCTCTTCAAAAACAAGAATGTCAAAGTTCCTGGATAAGGAATGAGGACAATGGCTATGTCACTAGCTCAAAGCCACTGTGGTTCTGTGTAATGGAGGTTTTGTGTAATGGAGGTTTTGTGTAATGGAGGTTCTGTGTAATGGAGGTTCTGTTTAAAGGAGGGTGACACTGGGGAAGATCCTACCAGGGCAAGCATTAGTGTGAGGAAGAGGAGGAGGGCTAGGACGAAGGAAGGATTACAAATCCATTAAAACAAGAAGAGCAGACACAATAAATCCACACCAGAATATCCCAAATTATCACTCATTCATTCATTATCCTAACCCGCTTATCCTGAACAGGGTCGCAGGGGAGCTGGAGCCTATGCCAGCATACATTGGGCGAAAGGCAGGAATACACCCTGGACAGGTCACCAGTCTATCACAGGGCACACACACACCATTCACTCACACACTCATACCCACGGGCGATTTAGACTCTCCAATCAGCCTAACCTGCATGTCTTTGGACTGTGGGAGGAAACCGGAGAACCCGGAGGAAACCCACACAAACACGGGGAGAACATGCACAGCTCCACACAGAGAGGCCCCGGCCGACGGGGATTCAAACCCAGGACCTCCATGCTGTGATGCAGCAGTGCTACCCACCGCACCATCCGTGCTGCCCATCCCAAATTATGAACAGAAAAATATGCCAATGGATAATTTTTCACTGTGGTCTTTTATGGTTATGTTCTTTAATGGTCTCTTGATTAGTTGCAGGGTTCAAGCATCTGTTGGCTGTGGCATCCTGCAATAACTCAGGGATAGAGAGGACTGCATCTCCAAGCCTGCCATGGTGCATCTGTGTAGATGCACAGGAAGCGGGGCATGAGCGCAGGCCAGATAACAGCAGGGCTGTTACATATTGGACAGACTCTCTGCTTCCTGACTACAGCAGCACTAGGCCACGAGTGTATGCGTGATTATGGCCAGACGGCACACCAATGTGTTCGCTCTCAGGGAAGCTCCTGACCAGGTCGTGTGAAGGGTGGAGGGGATAGAGACACTAGAGACACCATCTCCACTGCCTACACTTGCCTTGCAAGAGGAAAGGAAAAAAAGAAGGCAAGAAATACTGTAAAAAATTATGTATATTTTGTATATTCTGTATCCCCGTCGGCCGGGGCCTCTCTGTGTGGAGTTTGCATGTTCTCCCCGTGTCTGGGTGGGTTTACTCCGGGTACTCCGGTTTCCTCCCACAGTCCAAAGATATGCACGTTAGGCTGATTGGAGAGTCTAAATTGCCCGTAGGTATGAGTGTGTGAGTGAATGGTGTGTGTGCCCTGTGATAGACTGGCGACCTGTCTAGGGTGTATTCCTGCCTTTCGCCCAATGTATGCTGAGATAGGCTCCAGCCCCCCGCGACCCTGATCAGGATAAGCGGGTTCAGATAATGGATGGATGGATGGATGTATATTATGTATTTATTTTTAAAAAAAAATTCATCACAACAATGGTTTTTTTTTAGATTTCTCCTCTCTCTCAAACACACAGGCACACACCAAAAGTATGCATATACACTCATCCTCTCAACAAACTCTTTATTTGTTTAGTTTCTTTTTGTCACTAAACCTTAAATACTAAACTCTCTCAAAATGTTGAAGTGGCCTTTATCTCTCTCACCTAATCCCCAACACAGGGTCTCCGTGTCAGAGCACACAGCCCAGGGCCAGCAGGGAGATGTTTGCTCAGGGTCAGCCACAGGTCAAGCATTTGGTCAGTTGTTAACACAACCCTGGCCACCACCCTCCCCCGCCTGCAAGCCTCCATCTGCATTGACAACTGTCTACACGGGCCTCAACCCAGCGCCGCCCTGACCGATAATCCCTTCCCTGTGAAGTAGTGCTGGCCACAAACAAAAAGGTCAAACACCTTTTAAGAGAAACTGTAGAGGAGGCGAAACTCCCCAAATATGGAGCTCTGCTGGTATCAGTCTGCATGAAACAGGCTTTCAGGAATGTCATTTTGAAACGGGGCTGGTGAATTCTTCAGCTCTTTGTTAGGGCCCCCCCATGCATAATAGCCTTTGAAAAAGAGATTCTAAGGCATCAAAATTGAATTATTTCAATTCAAGAGAGGGGAGGCTTCATTCAAATTCTACTGGGCAGATTTACATGTTTAAAAAACAGCGGACAGAAAATGAATGAGATTATCTCTGTGCCAGACTCACAACAAAAAATGGCTGTCTTAACAACAGAGGTGTTACTAGGATGTCATCTTTGGGTGGATTTAGATTTTATGATGAGCGTTTGTATGATGAACTAGAGAGGAAAACTTGTGAGAATTTTGGTTTGGATCTTCAGTAGGCTACAATAGAATAGAGTACACAGGCAGCAGTGCCTGTATGATAAACATTTGTCTGATGAATTAGGATAGTTCTGCCAAGGATAGAACGACGTCTAGGCCCAATATGATTAGCAGATGCAATTCAAATTATTTTTTTCATTTTTACAATTTTTATTTTTGTGTGTGTGTGTAAAGGAAAGTCGAACTAGAAGTATGGTGTAATCAAACAGCCTAATTAAAATACCTGCCTCATCCCCACTCCGCTGACGGAGCCCATGGACAGCTGGCTCATTTACAGTGAGAAACTGAATGACTCTGCTTTTAACATAGTTCCTGTTCTTTTCTATCTGAGTTTGACCCAGTAGCTGCGCGATACTGTCACCTGTCTCTGAGCAACGCTGGTATTCCGGCCTTGCAGACATCGCTCTCCCGCGAGGTGGGCAACAAGTGCCTATCTTTTTCTGGTTTTCATGCCAACTGCTGACTTTATTTAGTTAATTAGCCCCCTCAAATTTTACCTCCATTTCATGATAAGCACATGAATGACAGCCAAAAATTGTTCTTGTGCCCCTGCATTAAAACGTTATACTCTTGCTGAAGTTTGATCAAAACGCTTTTATTGAAACTATGAATGTTTAGAATAACGATGAAGTTTGATTGAAATGCTTTTCTTAAAACTGTGAATGTTTAAAATGACATTGAGAATCATGTGCAAAAATACCCTTTCTCTTAATGTTTCTATACGTCTATATATTATATCTTGAATGCTGTTTAATACTACAATTATAAACTGTGTGTCCATTCTGATGTATTGAGCTGCACACAAAGTACAAGAAGTACATTTAATCAGGTGTTTAAAGGCCATGGTTTCTGATGAAGTACAATGAAGCAGTGCGTCTTCACAGGGAAATGTTCTGGTTCAGTGATTGCAGGCTGGGCGGCCTGACTCATCACAAAGATTTCATAGGGTAACAGAAAATATTACATTTACATTTACATTTTAGTCATTTGGCAGACGCTTTTAATCCAAAGCGACTTACAAGTGCATAGGTTCTACCATAAGTCAAAGCATCACATCCAGAAACTAGCAAAATACACATGAAATGCTGTTCTAAATGATTGGTTAGCTAATTACATAAAGGCTAGGATAATTCCTGCTGTTACTTTGGAATTCTCTGGTCTCTTGAAGCTTCTTGCACGGAGCACAAAGATTCCTCAGATTAATCTGTTTTATTTTAAACTAAAATTTTGACTCTTCAACATCACTCCTGCCGAAACCACTTCACACACCTAAAAGGGACGAGGAGGAACAGCGACAAAAATATTTCCTCCACACTGTGATCTAATCTATGAGTGAACCAGTGTTGGTTGCCTCGTGGCACAAAAGGCCATCAAAGAGCGCGTCCACTTTTCCCGGTTAGCTGCTATAGTCTGCACTTCAGTCCATGATTTCCACCCCACTGTACACCTCCAGGTAGTCTTTGGTCTTCCTTTTCTTCTTCTTCTTCCTTCTGGCACCCAAGTCATTGCTATGTTGCAGTCATTGTTTTGGTCCTGCCTTAGTATGTGTCTGATCATCTTCCATCTACACCACTTCACTTCCTCACTCAGTGGTTTCATGCCAGCTCTTTCCTGTAGCTCTTCAGTACTGACGTGATCTTGCCATTGAATTCTGAGGATTCTTCGTAGGCACCTGTTATGGAACACTTCAACTGCCTTGTTATCTCCCTTGTTCATTTCCCATGTTTCATATCCATACAGCAAGACCGGCAACACAAGCGTCTTATACAGTCAGCTTTGTTCTTCTTGAAATGCTGTTGGAGCTCCAGGTCTTTTTAGTCTGATGAATGCACCTCTTGCTTTTGAGAGTCTGTTCTTCAGGTCCTTCATACCACCTCCCTCTTTACAAACTGTGGCTCCCAAGTAAGTGAACTCATCTACGTCTGCAATGTTCTTCCATTAATCCTCATTGTTTTTGTCTTTCCTGTGTTAATCCCACCTGTCTGGCTTCTTCATCCGTATCGTTTCATCCTAAATTTGCTGTTTGGTAGAGGAGAGTAGCGCTATGTCATCTGCAAAGTCCAGGTCGTCGAGTTTTGATGTAAGCTTCCACCTTATTCCATTCTCGCCATGTCCAACTGTTCTTCTCATTACCCAAAAATCCAAAATCCCGACATATTGCATCCTTGTTTGACGCCAGTTTTAATGTTAAACCACTCACATGTTTCTCACACTGCACACTGGAAGTCTTCATAGAACATTCTCACCATTCTCACAATCTTCTCTGGGATTCTGTACTTCTTCATGATCAGCCACTGGCTTTCAAGGTGGACAGAGTCGAAAGCCTTTTCGAAATCTACAAAGTTCAGGTATAGTGTTTATAGTATAGATTGTTCTCGTTTTTGAGCGATTGCCCCGGAAAATGATTATTCTTTCCCGGGACACAAATTTCTCAATGTCAGAGTTCCAAATAAAACCCGATTCTTCTACTGCTATTCAATTTTTTCCTCTTTACATTTAGACATCCAATCCCGTGTCTGTAAACAGGTAAAAATGGGTAAAACACAGCGACGATTGGCCATATGCCTATACTTATTTTTAATTGGTAGCAGAAATACGAAAGTTTACCTTATCACCTAGCAACTGCTGCTCGTCAGTCTGGTGCGTGCATTCACTTCAAAGACCCCACCGTAGGAAAGTTCACCCAACTACTAGCCTAGAGGTAATCGCCTAATACTTCAGATTTTATTTTTATTTTATTTTTTTCTCGGTTTCATAAAATGGGGGGAGAGACAGACAAGGAGGACGAGAGAACAAAATCAGACAAGCAACCAGCAGCAAAAAAAACAAACAAACAATATACAACATACAACTCAGACTGGGCAAAAGAGAGCACTTTTCTGAATGGATAATGGCACGACAAATGTCCCGGTTTTTCACAAATCAAATGTGGCAATAGTGATACTTGTCCTCTAGTTGCACAGACCGCTTCTTCAGTCTTAGCTTGACAATTGTGCATACAAGATAGTGGTCACTTCCGATGTCTGCAGACCTGCATACTATCATTCACTGAATTCCTGAATCGTTTATTAATTAGCACATGGTCTATCTGATTCCTGGTCTTCCCATCCAGAGATACCCTCGTTGCCGTGTGTACATCCTGATGTGGGAATAGAGTTCCTGTGAGGACTAGCTCCTTCAAGTCGCACATTTCGCACAGCCTTTCATTCCACTTTCCAAGCCCGTCATAATCTTCGTTTTCATCTCCTACTTTAGCATTCATGTCTCCAGAGACAATCAGCATGTCGTGTGTGTTCCTACTGTCTAGTAGGAGCAGTCTCATGTAGAATGCATTCTTTACTTGCGCCTCTGCATCTTCTGTGGGTGCGTAGATATGCAAAATCGTCAACTTAATGTATTGGGAATGGTACCTGGTTTGAATGATCCTTTCACTGACTGGAGTCCAATCCATCAGGGCTCTTACTGCCCTTTTGGACATCAGTATACCCACACCTTCTCTGTGGTAGTCATCATCTCTACCTGCGTAAATACTGGTTTCTCCTTCTGCAAGTTCCACTTTTCCTGTCCAGCGTGTTTGACTGATACCCATGATGCCGATGCCTCTGCTGGTCATTTCTCTCGCTGCCAGCTTAATGTTGCCGCTTCGGTACAGCGTTCGAACATTCCAGTTTCCAAACTTCATGGTGTTTTTCTGGTGCACTCGTGGCCTAGTCGGCCCAAAGGCGTCCTGTCGGCTTTGGCCCTTGCTCGTCATGGTGTCTCTCCTGTTGTGAGGACTGGCTAGAGCGTCCCATAGATTTGGTGAATTAGCTCTGCTTCTGGTTTCTGTAATAATGTGTTTTTCCACTTTGTCTGGTCCCTACCCTTCGACCTGCTCGGCAAAACACTCCTGCCGGTATAGCTCTAGGGGTCATGGAGACACACAAACTGCCCCATCACGATAAGGTGGTGGTCCTGTCGGGGCGGGGCCAATAGGATAGCAGTGCATTTTTGATGACCAATGACAAAATTCATTCATTCATACATTCATTCATTCATTCATTATCCTAACCCGCTTATCCTGAACAGGGTCGCTGGAGCCTATCCCAGCATACATTGGGCGAAAGGCAGGAATACACCCTGGACAGGTCGCCAGTCCATCGCAGGGCACACACACCATTCACTCACACACTCATACCTACTGGCAATTTAGACTCTCCAATCAGCCTAACCTGCATGTCTTTGGACTGTGGGAGGAAACCGGAGTAGCCAGAGGAAACCCACACAAACACGGGGAGAACATGCAAACTCCACACAGAGAGGCCCAGGCCAACCAGGATTCGAACCCAGGAACTCCTTGCTGTGAGGCGGCAGTGCTACCCACTGCACCATCCTTGCCGCCCCAATGACAAAATTACAGAAAAAAATTGCTATAAGGTTCATTTTTTCTGAGTTTTCATTGGATGGGCAGATGATTCCTCTGGGTGGGCAAGGTCCATCCCAGCCCATCTGTAGAAACACCCCTGTTTAACAAGCATGAAATAAGATATTAAGTCGAAATATAAGACTTAGATACTTGTTAAGAAGACTCTTTTTTGTGCAGTGTTCCTGAGAAATGCACCCATGATCTGGGGGAAAAGAGAGAGAAGTGCAATACATAGGGTATTCTTGAGAAATGGTTTCATGTGTGTATGCCTACAACCCCCAAATTTCACTCATGAGCTGTTCTGCTCTGTCTAATGAATGTGGATTCTGTGTGCTGAAATGACTGTATCTGTGGAGCAAATATTTTTACTCTGAACAGCATCCGTGGGCAAACATATGGCCAACTGTGGTCCATTGCACTTTATCCTCATCCTCTTTGGAGGCTAAAATTAGCACGATGCGGATTGCGGCTTTAAGCTTGGAATCAATCCCACTGTGATACTCCTAATTAAATAAAGGCTAACCTGCAGCTCACAGACACAGGGCAGACTGCTGCCAGGACAACACACTCACACACTGCACTGTTCACATCCCAGAGAGAGTCAGATCAAAAGCTTACTTCTGCTGTCAACTGGTGTACCATGTGCTATTGGTGTATTAAAGTAGAGTTCATTTCATTATACAACTCACATCTTAATTAATCCATCATTCTGGGAGAGAAAAATTGTCAAAGCCTTTTATTTTCTGATATTTAAAACAAGGGTCCAGCTTCTCAAAATATATTGACCTGACCTCTCATTGTTTCACACATTGTGGAAGCCCGGTTTTGGCTGCTTGGTGCACACACACATGCAAACACACACACACACACACACACACACACACACACAGAAAGCTCTCTGACAGCAGATCAAGCCCAACACAAACACACACACACAGAGAAATCCCTCTCACAGCAGATTAAGCCCAACACAAACACACACACACGCAAACACACACAGAGAAATCCCTCTCACAGCAGATTAAGCCCAGCACAAACACACACACACACACGCGCGCAAACACACACACACACAGAAAGCCCTCTCACAGCAGATTAAGCCCAACACAAATAGGGAATCATATGGTGTCTGACACTCTATTATCATAGTTTTATGACTTTTATCAGCCAAGTGATGAGGGGCTCAAGCAGAGCCATAAACCCTAAACAGGCTGATAGGTCCAGAGATATGAGACAGCAGCTTATTTGACTTCCCTGATTCACTTTCCTTCTTTTCTTTTTCTTTCTTTCTGAAAGTGCAGGTGCTGACGAACAGGTCTACCCCCTGGTGCGGGAATATACCCCACTTCCTTTGCTTACACTTAGCCTCATTGGTACCAAACCTCTGCTCACATTTAGCTTCAGGGGTGGGCAACAGGACTGGAGTCTGGAGGACTGTGCTTCTATGGTCAGGGACTTAGCATGCGGGAGTTTGGAGGACGGTGCTTCTATGGTCAGGGACTTAGCATGCGGGAGTTTGGAGGACGGTGCTTCTATGGTCAGGGACTTAGCATGCGGGGAGTCTGGAGGACTGTGCTTCAATGGTCAGGGACAGAACTCAGCATGCTTCTGAACTCAGCATGCCATGGTCATAATAACCCAATGACCCAAGACACAATACCATAAGAAGTCAAGTGCCAGTACACCATATATATGAGGTGAAGAGGGACTGTTTTGTTTTTCTGGCAAACCTGCCGTAAAAGCCTTTGCACAAGAGCAAGCATTGTTTCATCTTTAACGGGAGGCACCTGAGTGAAATTGACTTTTTTTTCTTTACTATTTCTCTGTCTTTTAAATCCACCTTTGTTTCTTTGGATTAGATATTGATTTTGCTAAGTTTTGTAAAGTTTTTCTTATTTTGTAATCATTTTGTAATCACTTTTTCTTAAAGTTTGTTTTCATTCTTTTGATGTCTTTGTTTCATTAGTTTAAGTGTCTGTTTAAATGATTAGTTTGTGTTATTCAGTGTGTTTAAAAAAAATTGAAATGTGAAGATATTGAAAAAAACAATAAAACCACATTTAACTGGAGGCACACAGTCAAAACACGATTACATTTTCTGTCCATGCTAATGGGAGCAGTGTGTCCATCTGTCCCTTACAAAAAATAAGTTCATAAAGCATAGTATACTATTAGTTTAATTTTGGCATACTTTCCAGAAGTAAACTTAGAAAATAGTTTAACAGTATAAACAGTATAATTTTTTGAACTTGAAATTTCACAGTAGCCTTTTAGTTTACTTTTGGTATACGTTCAAGTATACATAGAAAATGTTTTACTTATAGTACACATAATACTTTTTTGTACACTTTCATACAGGAGTCAAATACAAGTAAACTTCCGTTATACAGCCAAAAAGTGTTCAGAAAATATAAGTAAATTACATGATGCATTTTATACTGAAGTCATAGCTTTATACCCTTACACTATTAATAATAATCACATTTGATATTGTTACTATTATTATTGCTCCACATTTTGTTGAAATGTCCAAAG
The DNA here is from genome assembly GCF_963514075.1 of Conger conger. Lineage (NCBI taxonomy): Eukaryota > Metazoa > Chordata > Actinopteri > Anguilliformes > Congridae > Conger > Conger conger. The sequence continues at coordinate 907,522 of NC_083777.1, forward strand.
CACACAGCACACAGGCTACGGCAAATAAACAGACTACAAGCAAAATACCCACATTTTAGAAATGCATACTGGAAAAAATTTACATAATAATTCAGGGAAATTCATTGTATCTTTCGGGAAGTTTTACATACAAGTTGTAGCTTTATATAGTATACAGTGGTGTCGCTACAGGAAATTGATTTCTTATACATTATTTACTCAAATGTTTTAGTTTTTTTTAATCAAATACACATCTATGCACATTTAAAACATCTCAGGAAAGGGATTTTTGCTGTGTTTTGCAGTGTTCACATGTTCACTTCCTGGTCAGCTGCATTTTCTAGTTGTCACTGTCCATTTGTGCTACACAAGTTGTACTAAGCTATACTAGCTAACAAAATTAACAACCTTAGACAAGGAGCTAACAACAGCCATTACAACAGCTCACTAACCAAAAAGGAAATGACACTGGTCAGGTAAGTCACGGTTTACATGCGTTTTATACCTAAGATAGAAACACATAAAAATGACAGCAATACACACCCGACCAATGTCAACAATCTTCCACAAAACACTGGAACATATCCGCTAGCTAACTAATACATTTGAATAAGAGGATGGTGTGCAAACATCTGAAGAAAGTAATGTTAGCAAACTGTTACATTAAAAACTGGCAGCAATGTGTCTGTCTCTCGTTGACTTCCCCCACGGTCCGGGCACTGTCCAATCAGTGACAATGTGACTGCAAATGCAACATTATTTTCTTCAGTTGCCAATAAAAATAATTAGCCTATAGCCTTGTACCTTTACTTAAATTATTATACATTTTTGGTTGCTTTCACAAATGACATAGCTTGGGTTTTAAGGCTGGTATCATACTTTGCTTTGTTAGATCTCTCCTCATATAACTCATAGGACAGCACTTCATCCTACATGAAGACGATGATTCCAAACATACTGCTAAAGCAAGCACGTTCTTCAAAGCCAAAAGCTGGAAAATACTTGACTGGCAAAGTCATTCACCCAATCTGAATTCAATTGAACTTGTGATTCACATGCTGCAGAGAACTAAAGCAGCTACCCCCCAACACAAGCAGGAGCTGAACCTTGCTGAAGCACAGGCCTGGCAGAGCATCACTAGAGATGATACTCAGCACCTGGTGATGGCAATGGGTCACAGACTTCAAGTAATCATGCATGTAAAGGATATGCAACAAAGTCCTGAGCCAGACTACATTCATTTACATAGCATCAATATACCCTTGACAACTTTCTGAGTAGTTCTGAATACCAGCTCCTTAAGAAATGATGTCTTTGGCCCGAGACTTATGGAGCTCACTGCACATCAAATTGGCAGTAAATTGAGGAATAAAAAAAGTCCTGTCCACTGTGACTACTGCAGTCACAGGAGCTCCATTCTGAGGAAAAGCCCCTGATGACAACTCATCCCAGCCAACCACAGCCCCCCTCCCAGCCAACCACAGCCCCCCTCCCTGCCAACCACAGCCCCCCTCCCAGCCAACCACAGCCCTCCCTCATCCCAACCAACCACAGCCCTCACCCCAACCAACCACAGCCTTCATCACCCAGATCAAACAAAATATCACAACATTGTCCTTCCCCTGCCCTGGTGATTCTCTCAAAAGCCAAAGGGTCTGACACACTTCAGAAACAGGAAGTTCCTAGAGCAACAAAAAACAGCTCATTCCACATTGCTGAGAAATGGTGTACAAAATGGCCGCCGTCAGCCTGTGGTCAGACTGCTGCTGCTCACCTTGTTCGCTGCTGTTGTCCCCGCTGTGCGAGGTGTGGCCCCCACTGGAGGGCCCCGGAGTGCCCCCGGAGCGTGTGGACGCTGTGTCATCATGGTCCCTGCTCCATGAGGTCTGAGGGAGAGCATCAGTGTCATACAGTGACCTGCACACACACACACACACACACTCACACACACACACAATCACACTCACACAATCACACACACACACAATCACACACACACACATACTCAGACACACACACACACACACAATCACACTCTCAGACACACACACATACACACACACACACACACACACACACACACTCACACACATACTCACACACATACTCACACAATCACACTCACACACTCACACACACACACACACACACACACACACACACACACACACACACACACACACTCTCTCTCCTTTCCCCACACTCTCTCCTTTCCCCCCACACCCTTTCCCCAAGCTCTCTCTCCCTTTTCCTCTGCAGTGCAGGGTGCAGATTAATTCAGTGCTTAATTGTATAGAAAATTTAATTTTCCACCCTTTATTCTGTGTGTCTTAAGCTGGGGCTCCTAAATGTGCAGCTCCACACTGAGGATCTGTGCCTACCTTATTTTCATTACCATTTTCCCCCTTGCCGCTTAATTCACCGTGAAAAGATTTTCCTCGCTGGAAATTCGGATTCCGCTATGATCACTGAGGCATTCCGATTCACTGCCTTTTCATTGTGCTGGGTCTTAGAGACAAGCCTCTCTTTCTCACATGCTTCCGCAGAGGATACCAGCACTCAAGCAAGAATTTCTGACTTGCCAATTCATGCATAATAATAATAATAATAATAATAATAATAATAATAATAATAATAATAATAATAATAATCATATGAATTTTGTTATGGATTACTCTTTCTATAACAAATCTCATAAAGAAGGTGAAATGACTATACACAAGTGTGTTTTTTTCTGACAAAATGTAAAGGAAAACTTGTTTCTGTGTGTGTATACGTGTATGCGTGCGTGTTTGTGTATACAGATATATAAAAATAATATTCCTAATTTTAAATACATACATGAAAGATGTTCTCTACTAAGCCATACAAATGGCTAGAATTTTAAAATTCACTTCTGTGAATTTTACATTTTTCATCTACCATTTGAACTTGGACCAAAAAGGATTACGCACACTAGATGCACACATCTTAATGACTTTTGAATGATCTTTTGGCTCTCAACAGACATCTTCTCACCACTGAGTACCATCATACACCCAGACTCCGTTTTCTATGTCATCGATTAGGAGAAATGTTCAGCATCGTAAACGTTATGTGTAGTTCTGTAGATAAGATGTGGATCAGTAATACTGATAACAAGTCAAATGGCTGAGTAGACGGAGTGTCCAGCAATAATGATGTGATCATGACGTGCCTTACCCCAGCCCAAATCTGCCTGACTTTCCCCAAATCTCCCAGCAGCCATGCAGCAATAATGCAATAATGGTTGATTACAGAGAAAACAGATTCGACAGGATTACATCCCTTGAGTGAGCCAAATTCTCTTTGAAAGGCCCTCTGGGATTTATATTTTTTGTAAACTGATAAGTACATCTTTAAAGGCATCAGAAGCTAATGATTCGTTTTACTAGACTGCCTTAGTTTTAACACTGCCATCTGTTTAGGTACGGACTTGAAAATTATACTGAAATATCTCATTGCTGATTTTCCTTTAGCATCAAAAAGCAAATTATGCTGTCTTTCACAAAACAAAACAAAACATGACTTAAATGAAAGCTACAACACAAGTGCACTATTTACAAAAACAAGGAAATCAAGCTCAATGCCTCTCAGCCACTCAAAAGGTCTGTTGGTGTCAGATGTACCTGGGATGTTCCTACAAGATAAACTTTCAGACAGGGACTTTGCTCCCATGGGCAGTAATTGAATTCCAGTGTCCATAAACTCACAGCAGGGTAACTGAATCTACAGCGTATAGACATCACACACTCCTGTAACATCATTTGCTGCTGAGTCAAACACAGTAAGCTTCTGTGAACAAACTCCACAATTTATTATTCTTTTTTTACTATTTCTATGCACTGTTCATTATAACCACGTATTGTATGGACAAAAGCCGGAGTCTGTCCAAATGGCAAACCATCTTCACAAATACACACAAGTATGAATTAATTGCAAGTAATCACAAATGTGCTTGGTATGGGCACTAATTCAAATGTTATGTTCTGGTCTGATTTTATTTTATTTTTTGTTCTAGTAACACAATCATTGCATATTTTACAGACTATAAATGTTAAGGGGCAAGTTACCTTCAGGGGTGGTTTTGTCATATTTATATTATTATGAATCAGGCCTATTTGTATGTGACTGCTCAGAGCCCGCGCATTTGTTATGCTGCTGCTTCCACGAATAGAAGAGAAGCCGTCACGTGGTCAGCTCTTTGTGACACTTGTTGAACCCGTGGCAGCAGCAGCCAAACTGTCCACACTGGAGAAGGAACCAGGACTACAGGCTCACATTCGTGCTAAAATGAGTACGTATTTATTGATCTTTATTACAATAAGAACATCGTTCGGTCCTAACTGAATGGCCAATAGGTCTATAGCTGTATACGTGAGAATACGGACTGTAACAAATAGTGGTTTGTGACGCCGCTTTCAGTAAAAGCACAAAACTGTATTTATGTAGCCTAGTATTTCACAACAGTCCAGGAAGATAGCAAGAGGACGATGAACGCATCCCATCTATTGCGACAGAAATGTACAGAACATCTGAAAATAGTTTCAGGAAACACAAACTGGTGTGCAACAGAGCAAACTCAAACACAACATGGCTTACAGCAGCGACAATAGTCAGTATCCTTGCTTTACCACATTGCCGCAGCAGTGCAAAACGTAAACAACCGCAGCCGCAGCATTTTAATTACTTTAAAACAGCCGCGGAAAGCTACAATCAGTAGTAACCCATCATCGTTATTACTGCGACCTGAAATGTGGAGACGCGTGTGTGTGTTTGGCTTAGACCTAATTAGCCTACTTCCCTGTACTGTGCTACTCCTACTCTGTCTGACGATGCTTTAACCAAAAGTCACCCCGCATATAACGCATTATGGACTCATGCAATTTTGTTAAAATAGCTGTCGCTCGAAAGACTTGGCAGTAAATGATACAGCCTGAACAACATTGTTGAAGTGAACATCGTGGAGACCCTCTGGTGTGAAGGGGTTAAGCGGGAACCAGTCGCTCCGGCTCGGGTAGCCCCGTAGCTCCGGAGGGGCAGCCCATTTATCAGTGCGGCCCAAAGTACACAGCGTGATTTAAAACTGGCTCTGCCGCATTCACATCGGAGCGCAGAGACTGTGACTTCTTCACCTTTAAGCTCTCTTCGGCTCTTTTTCACGGGAGGCGCCCTGGGTCTTACTCCCAGTCTTAGAGACTTTCATTAAACCATTCGGGAAACAAAACTATAAGATAAAGGAGCCAAAACATTATTGCTCGGACGCCCGGGTGTGCAGACACTGAAACACACAGCAGAACCACGGGTGTAAGAGTTTAATACATTCACTATATTTTCCCCTCATTTTTTATGCTACAGTCTCCCTGCTTGACTAAATTGGTTTATGAATAAATGAGCCTCCCTTCTCCCTCTTGTTAACATTGTTGAGAATTTGCACAAAGAACATTTTTCCAGTCCAATTCAACTTTATGCCCGAGGGCACATATTAAAAATACATATGGAACGAGATAATGCACACACGACACATTCGTTAGGGATGTCACTGTCTCATAGCAGCAGACACAAGTCGCAGAAGAAATATAAAATGCCAAAAAAAAGAAAAAAGTTTTACTGGTATTCAACGATAAAGCGAACACAAAATACGGCAATTAATCCTGAGTGTAGTGTAGAAGATCGCCGAAGTATATAAACCTAAATCTTAAACCCGTCATTAGCTACATGGTGTTAGAGTAAATGGCATAGGCTACATTAATTAGAAGCATAGGTTAGTCATCAGTGAATTTCAATATCACAGTATATTAACACGTATCATATATCCCTGTATTCATCTGTATGCATCTTAAAGCGCTGAATTTATTCAATCCAGTAAACATATCCTATAGATATTGGCGTCAATATTTCGATGTATGTGCAGACGTATGATTAGGGGGAATTATGGCATGTTTTTATCTTAAAGTCAATTAAAGATCCGAGTCCATGTCCCCAAGCAAGTCATAATTTGCTCAGCAAGTCCCATATACTTTGCAGCCCTTGGGTCGTCTGAAATTCTATTTCTGTCTCTTAACGTGTTAGCCATCTCGAGTTTTGTTGGGTCAGTTGTCCCTTGGGAATTAAGTATGAATAAAGTACATGTGTGTTGTTATTACCATTAATATATTTCTGAATTGAGTTAAATTGTTTAATTTCTGATTCGTTAATTACCATAATGGTCGCTAAAACCGCGACGGAGACAGTTGGCGGCGATATGTCGATGCGCTTCGTTCCCATTTCAGTAATGAATTGGGCGCGCAGTGAGCGTCTCACTGCTCTTAAGGCTGTTGATCGACGCAGTCAAAAGCGGACTACAGATCATTTCCTCCAGTTGATCACTCAACCATATGAAACTTCATATTTAAATTTTAATTATTTATGCTGATCGCTTCATTACTTTTATGCGCAGGTGGAGCTACTAATTCATCTCGTTATGTCCAATAGCCTATCCTTTGTTTACAGCCTACGAAGGCCGTGCATGCCTAGCTCCTATCCTATATTATATTCGGAATATGCGTAGCGACTATCTAGGCTATACGAAATGCAGAGACCAGTGTTTTTCCTGTAATACTAGCATATATCAATTAGCAAAAAAACAGGCACGCAGCCTATACACAATAAAGCGTTAAAAATAGGCATATTCCGGTGCTGATCCAATTTGCCTCAAGTGCGTGATGCGTTCTGTTCTTAAAAATGAAACAAATTCAAATCAAAGGGTCTGTTTTAAACAGAGCAGCTCATGGATAGGCACTGGTGCGCGCTCAGGTCTAAGGAAAGGTACTGACAAGGCAGCCAATGAACCGTGAACAGGCGTGAATGCGGGCTTTATCTCCCCCAGGCCCTCAGATCGTCTTTGAGATTTTCTCAAAGATAAATATCCCTTCTGTGTATTTAGCCATCTAAAATTATTCCACAAGAAAACATTTAGCTTCTATTAAAAGCGAAGCGAAAAACGAAAAGACTAAATTAAAATGGACATGAAACAGGTCAAGTTTACGGCGATGCTTTCACAAGCTAATCTCCGTAGGTCGGTTCCGGGATCAAACCTTAATGAAGCAATAATGGACACATTATTCAAAATGTTTCATTCCGCTGGAATTTAAAACAGCCTTAATCATGTGCAAATAACAGGGAGGTAGCGTACTGACCAGAAGAAAATCTTAATAACCTGGATATTTTATGTAAAAAAGAGAAATCTCACACACCTGATCAAGGTTCCCGGACGATCTTGTGATTTCTTCACTGTCTGATTTTGATCCGCCATCTCTGTCATCGATAACCAGGTCGATGGGCATTTTCCCCTTCAAGCAGCTGATGTACCGATGGCAGAAATTGTCACAAAGTTCGTGCACCTTGAGGGACGATGGCACGTGCGAAACACACAGACATGAAAAGGGTCACTAGAAGAAGGTGTTAGGCTACTTTAATTCCTGTTGCAAGTCAATTCGACAGCCAGATATAAGTATATCTTATCCGGGATTTGGGATAACGATTTTCTTGCAAAATGGAGATATCTCAGAAAATTGACAGTGACAAGACGACTCACGAGCTACAGCATATTCAACAGCCGTGCTAAATGCATCTGTTCCCCGGGCTGTGACCATTAGAGGGATGCCCTGCTTGAGTGACATTTAAGGTAAACTGTTTAATCTCGTCTAGTTATTCCATTATTCCCCTCCTTACCGGGGAGCCCAGTCACTCAGAAAGCTGGACATTACCTACACCCACCGCTTAACATCCACAAATACGAGTAATTACATAGACTAATGCCTACTGCCACTGTGTCCATGTTTGTTTTAAAGTGCTCTACCAATCGAAGTTTGACTTTGAGTTGAGTTTGCAAGTAGTCTACTGTATATGCATTCCGTTTCTAAAACTGAAGTAAATTAGCCTATGAGGAGATTCATTATTTGTCCATCATCAATATATTCAAATATCGCCATATATAATTATTTTAAATAAAACGATGTAATTGACGACAGTCATTACGTCGCTCAATTATACATTCAGTTATTTGGATATTAAAAGTAATCAATTTCACACGTTACTCAATTCAGAACATGATATTTCCAATAAACGCAAATTATGCGCAATAAATCACATTGTGGGATTAAAAGTGAGAATATTACTGGGTAATGGGGTATCTGCTCCTGTTTTTAGCAGCTTGAATTGTAATTAAACTCGGAAGAGAAATAGGCGCCAAGATTGATTTTGACACTAATTACAACAGACCAGAAAAAAAGACATTTATGCAAATGTACCCTACAGGTCTGAACTATAACACCGGCCACTATTACTGAGGAAAAATTACCTTCTCCAGCTCCAGAAGATGGAATCTTAATACTTGAATTGCTTGTATCATCTGGAAAATTAAAAGTTACATGTATTAGCACGGAACGTATGAATTAATTTTAAACTGCACATTTTGATTACAGCCAAATGATTATACATGCATAATCCATAAATTTGCACGAAATGGTTCAAAAATGTAACAGTTGTCTCATTTCTTTTTAATGCCTAAATATAATAATCGTGTTAGCTTAATTACACACACTAAATTACACATACTGGATCTACTATTTGTTTGAAAACATGCATGTCACTGTCCGGAGAAAGGCCCCCTTGCAATCAAAGTGGCAATACTTTTGAATAGGCCTTTAAACATTTAATTGAGAGGAAAAGGCACTAGTCAAAGGCATATGACAGCCTTCTAATGGTAGCACTGGTATGGCTGTCTGTGGTAACGACCGGGCTATTTCTACATTAAACAATCTTATTTCAAGATGCTTTCTTGAAGATTTATGAGTCATAAACTTTGGGGCAGCCGGCATGCTCAGTTTAGATCTGCCACGATTGGTATAGGCAATCTATTTGGTCTGATTTAGGTATAGGCCTAGATAATTCAGTCCACAATACTTAAGTAAATTAAATCTTTGTATACGCTTACCAGATTATCGAGTTCTGGATTTGAAGAAAATAAAGGTTTTTCTGCCCGGATCTGAAGGAGAAAATGATCATAATTTTTTCAGTCTAATACAAGAATGAATATGTCTTGTATTACTGTTGTTTAGGTATTTAAAAGAACGTGCGATAAGGAATGTGAATGTGAATTACGTATAATACAAACACTTGTAGGCTATGAATCAAGATGAATAAGAATGTTTCATTAGCACACATACTTCTTTTTATAACCTAAACTGTTATGTGTAACGGAACATTATCTGACCTGTTTGGCAAACACTGCTATATCTTCGTTGAAAGACTCGGAGGAGCACACATCGCCGCCCGCCACCCCGGGTTCTCTGGGTGTGCAAGTTGCTAATTCACATTTCTCAAAAATCAGAGCTAGAAGGGGGAAGAGGGGGTGCCTGGAATGAAATACAAATGTGACCGTCACTGAGTGGTCAGGGGAAAGGAAGATTGACACTCACAGAGAAGAGGCAGACTAAGTCTTTGGTCCTGTGTTACAGTGCTAGTTCAACCCACGGTCAATGCTCAGGCCTTTCACAGCGCAAGGGAGGCTTGTAACAAATAGCTTCGTTGGCTTGCTTCACCAGAGGCCTGCAGCCTCCTTAGCATCAGTCTCACTCCTCCGCACAGCCTCTCGTTTCGTATTCGAAAAATCGTCAATATTGTATACCACTAGTCCCCTTCATAAACAGACCTGCTAATAAACCAGAAAGCTAACCCGTCAGAAGACGTGACATTTAGGACTATTCACACACACACACACACACACACACACACACAAAGAATTCCAAAAGAGCGACTCTTAACAGTCCTAGCTATTAACTGCATGGGGGTCAGACCTGCATTTTGTGATTCGCATCCATAGACCAGTTCAAATATCTCAGACATAGCCTTGATTTATTATTCGTTTATTTCACTGTTATAATTATATAAAAGAAAACATTTTACACAGTAATTAGAAACCTTTGAAAAGTGACCTTGTGTCACTTTTTGATTGGAACATGATTTATAACCGTAGGCCTACTTTGTAGTTCAGATAACTGATTGGTAAGACTATGCGTACGTGCATTAAAAAAAAGAAAATAAAAGTAATATACAAATAGCAATCTGGTTTCTTTTTAAAATAAGTAAATAATGACGTTTTAAGCATACAATAAGTTATTTCCGCACAATGACCATCGATGCATTAATGTAAGCTAATATGTTTCATTTATGAATTGAACATGTTAGCCAAGAAGCCCTAAGATATATAAATAACTTTACATGACACAATCAGTAGCCTGTTCTACCTAAACGTACAATAAACAAGAATGTGCTTAAATATATAGGCTAGCCTACAGGAATAACGGTGAGAAGCGTTGTCCGATGATGCATCGTAATTATTTGGAAAACAAAAATTAACCTACAACTGGACTATTGTTTTCGCCTAACGGTTTGCGCCTCTGCTTCTGAATAACTTTTCTCTCTCCCCGGATCTCCTTCCGGAATACGTGACAAACAAAACCCTCTGCACTAAGAGTGTCTCAGTATATGCACGTGCACGGAAATGTAAAGAAAGTTTCACTGGAAGCCTAAACCTACCCGTATATGGAATCTTTATCTCGTTTAAGAGCGTCGTTGACGGAGGAGCCCATGCCGGGCGGCATGGAGTTGGTGTGAGCAGTGTGCGGGTATTGGTGCGAGTGGAGGGGGCCGTGATTCAGATGCACCGCCTGCATGGATCTGGCCGCGTGTGGGTCCCCATACATCGTAGTTGGGATTCCTACTCCCTCCATGGCATAATGGTGTATATCTTCGTACTGCACACAACAAACAGAGGACATAGTCCCAGTTACAATAATTATCTATGGCATTCTTTTAGACGACTACACACGAGCAGGTTATTCTCCGTGCAACGTGCGCACCCGACGTTTAACCAAAGTAAGTATTTGCTGAAATTAATAGGCTAGCTTTTGTGAGAAAATTATTATTTTATATTTTTGTCAATATACTTTTTGTATGCCTAGTCTTTTATGTTTAATGTCGGTCCTCAGCGTCACCAATGAGCGATTTGATCAAATTCCATGCAAGCTCTAAATAGCCTAACAAATCACGTGTTTTGTTTTTCAAAGTAGGCAGCAAATAGCTTTGCAATAACAGTTTTCCAACTCATCTAAACTTGAGTCTTGGGTCTCAGTCTTGAGTAATATCAATTAATGCGTACGCAAAACATTAAGCCGAACAGAATGTTTTTTTAAGTTTTTGTACATATTTAGGGTAGTTATATATCTAGTTGACTATTATTCCAGCAGTCGTCATTTAGGCTACTGTAATAAATATAGGCTATTTGAAGTCTTGAACTGTTGCTGTCGTTGTTCACTTGGTTAGCTGAATTTAACAATATGATTTTAATCCGTCTAATTTTAACAAGTGTACAGTAAACATAACATTAAACATTTTTAATTAAAAAAATAAAGTATAATGATATTGCTATCTATATGTGTACATAAAGTAGCCTGTAGGGCCTATATGCGGGCTTTACAAAAGGCAAATTAGTTAGCCTATAATATTAAATTCAAAACAAAAAGTAATTTGTTCTTATTTATTCTATGCAACGTGTGTAATTCGTTCTTCATGAGGCTATGTGAGTGCCAATGTATTTACAGCTATGCCCTAACCCCGTAAAGACACAAGGGCTATGTAGCCGTTCCACCCAACTAAACAATGGCTCAGTTAAGCGTTAGTAAGTCAACGAATTGTTTATTTGCATAAAGTTAATTTAATTTCCAATAACAAAACAATATGAAATAAATATTAGACCCACAAAAAATATTTGTATAACTGCAAAACGAGACTAATTTCAGTTATTAATAAAAAAGACATTTCAAAAAGGTTAAGTTACCATTCTGAATGCAAAACATTCAATAGTTAATTGTGTTGGGATTTACTATTACTAATTTGCGTTAAAAAAAAGAAGAAAAAAAAAGAAAAATCAGCGCGTAAACACAAAAATGATAGAATATCAAAAGTTGTTACGAACAGTTCAGGACATAAAAAGTCGAGTTGGGCGTAAGATTGGTCTTAATGGAGCGTGTTCCAGTCATCATGTTGTAATTCATTTAGAAAAATGCGTTATTCAAATGCTGGGTTAGGTTGTCAAATACACAAGCGCGTGTGCAATCATGACAGAAGTGTAAAGCGCAAGTAGGCTACTACGAAAATGGCTCACATGCCATTCAAATGAGGGAAAAGTTTTTGTTGTGAGCGTCTGTCATCAGCCACGTTTCAATGTTGTAGCCAGCTACGAAACTTTTCTTAATACGTACCCTTTGCGCCATCGGCCTGTCTTCCTTAAACTTATAATATATCCCCTATGAGGCCAGGGTGAAGCAAAATAAAGGGTCAAATTCCAAATGCGAGATTTAAAAAAAATCCTTATGTTTCCTTCAGGAGTACGATCAAGCCAGACCTCCGGCTCAAGTTCGGCTACAGCGCAGCAAATAGCTCCCTCGCTTTCTCCAGGACAACGACGAGGAGAGAAAGAATCCTCTTTTCCAAACCAGTATGAAAATGACCCTAAAACAAAACTAGTCAGTCTCTTGGCTTTCCGCCATTCCAACTGTCAATCAAAAGCGAGGTTGTCAAAGTGTTGAATGAATGATGATCCGCCGCGCGCTTCCAATGGTCAGGGCACCTTAAATGTTAATAGTCAAATGCACAGAAAAAATCACGCTCGTGTTTCTTTGATCAGTCTCGACTCCTGAGCGTTTTTTTATGCATTAGCCTCTAAATGAGATCAAGAGGAGGTGGAGTGATATTTCAGGCTTAGTTTTTTTCTTAAAGGAGCCACGATCGATGCTACGAGCCACTCGCCAGAGTGTATATACAATGTGTGTGTAGCTTATGTGTGTGTGGAACGGAGCCGAAGAGTTGATCTGGACCAGAATGCGGAAACCCGGAAGTAGTGGTGGCCATAACAGGTCGTGTCTTGCACAATACAATGGGCTACATCAAGTGCTCATATAGCAGGGGGTGGGTTGTGGGAGACCGTCTTCAAATGCGACGACAACGTTCAGTTTGAACAGGAGAAAGAGGAAACCGGCTGGATTATCTCTAAATCTCTTTGATAGACTATATGCCTACTTCACACACTTCATTTAAATTCACTAGTATTGTGAAATTTTAGTTACACTGTCCACTTGCTTGTGTAAGGCAGGCTACTGTATTCCAAAGACATTCTTTTCTGGTAACCTGCTAGGGTGCCTACTTCTCCTTATTAGGATTCTGCACGTGGAATTTTCATTGTAATCACATTGTTCTCATATATAATGTTTCAAGGTTATATGAATTAATGTTAATTTTTCAGTTTGTTCATTTTGTAATTTGTAGCTTTCCGAATTGCCAATCATTTCCATGTACTGTAGGCCCATCCGCCCACATACCTTTAATTCAGAAAGCGCAAACACATTAAGTGGTGTAAGGTGTTCTTGTTCTCATGCATTGAAGCTATTTGTATAAGGTTTGTGATTAAATGGAGGCATCATAGGCTAATAACCGCGCGAATTGAATTTCACAATTTAGGCCGCATCTTAAAAGACACAAGCTACACCGGAATGGCGCTGTGTTCACGTCACAAATATATTAGTCAATCGCATCCTCATAAACTTTGGAGAGAAAATAAAACTACATTTGTATATATTTGAGATATTTTACATGTTTCGTTTCAAATTGGTCCTGAAACATGTTTTTGTAGAGATGGGCACGGAAACTTTATTTCCATATTCTTATGTACAGAGCAAAGGGCAGTCAGCTGAGCCCACAGAAGCGAGTGGACCAGTTTAACCCCCCCTGTACTAGCACCACATGGGCTAGCCCAAGTCGCAAAACAACGGGAGTATGGAGGCGGTGTCTCATGAAAGCGCTTTCCATCGTGGCAAAACTTTAATTGGTCGCAAAGATGATCAATTATCAAGCGATCGATTAACCTGAACCTTAAATCGGGAGCATAGAAAAATGAATAAATAAAAACTACTTGAAACGAATCGCTACTCAAAGATAAGACGGAGAAAGATAATTATTTATAAAATGTAAAATGTTCGAAAAGAAAAATATCTAATTTAGAAAATTTCCATATTGATGTGAATACATTGTAACAGTGCAGGCTTATGCATTACGACAGTAAGATTCGGGATATCTATTTGATCATACAACAAAGCATTATTTTCATAGTATCTGCAATTTATACAATACTTGTTTAAAACAGATTGGACTGAAGCTGTTTTTGTGCATTGTGCCTGAGTCATAACAATAATTTATGACAGAAATAAGACAGTATGTTGTTCGACGCATATAATGAAGCCAACTCTATTGAACTTAATGATCACAACATGTACACCAGAACAAAATAGTGTAAAAGTATTACTTATTATCAAAAAGTATTTAAATGTTTTATTTGAAGCGGTGATGCGTTAACGCTTGCAAGATCACGCACCAGACTGGCACGTTTGGTAAGTAAAACTTTTCCAAGGTTTTGTAACTCTGGAACTCTGGAACTACTTCACGCGTGTTTCCCAACAGATGCGGTGGGGAGCATTTTTCAACAGTTACTCTAAGAGTTACTGAAAGATTCACTTCAATTAACTCTTCAGGTGTGTCCGCAATATGGAATCAAAAATTACATTAAGAAGTTTGTGCTAACGAATTGCACTGCACTTAGTTCCCCTGAGAATGTATTGATACAGCGAAATCTCATTTTTCATTGCCCGACTGTGCGCTGAGCAACGCTGTGCGTATGCGTGCGGTATTGTTGCGCTGCTCTGATACGCTGTGAGTGTTTGAAACGTGCGTCAGGATAACTACTGTCATCCAACAAGTGACACATAGAACATCTCCTCTTTCAATCTCTCCCACAACAGTCCTGCGTCCCTGCTCACGTTGCCACCACATCTGTTACTTGGCGCTTGGACAGTAATTGCAGGTTGAGGGCACTGTCGCACTATCCCGTGTGGGAATGCAGGCGGAGTCTGTGGAGTACGGGTTCCGGTAGGGACAGCTCGATCGAGGCTTGGAAGCATGGAAACCCAAGTTGGTTTCTATTATCTTATCGCGCATCACCGGAAACGTTAAGTTCTTCATATCGCGGAATAGAAGCGTGGCCACACTAGCTAGTGCATCACTCACAGCTGCCTTGCTTTGCAGAATGATTAGCAGAAAGCCCCCAGTAGCAAAATACCGCGACAAAAACTGCACCTCACAGCTTAAGAGTAATTGCGTTAGCTCATTCGGCCCCTTGATGGAAGACAGCAGCTCCACGATTTAATTCCTTTGAATTACAGCAATTATTGCTTAATCATTAAAATGGTTCAAAGTTGAAAACTGTTCTGAGATGTACCATTATACTTTCAGGATGCATGTCTTGTGCTGGTTTATAAAAGCTTGTAATTGTATTGGGCTAACTGGTTTGGCCCGTATCAATACGGAGGAATGAATCATGACACACAAAATACCACTGAAAATCTCACGACTAGTCCCAGGATGTCGTGGGGGAAAATAAGACATTTCACTTATGCTACTAATTGAGTAGAGACATGGTTCTGGAAACACTCTTAAAATGAGCACATGTCTGGGAACTCACCTCTGAACGGCATTGTGCCACTAAGTGTCGTATCAAATAATGCAGGGTCCATACGTTTCAGCGGTCCCGCGATGGAGTTTCTTTCGTATAAATGTCCAGGCGTTAAATGACTGCATGCCCCCAAATCGCCAGGCGATGCGCCTCAGAGATGGCGCGACCGTGTCCTGCCCATTCGTTTGGAGCATACGGGAAAGCCCGGAGAAATGAGAGAGAGGAAGATTTGGGTTAAATTTCGAACATTTCCACATAAATTGCATAACTTTGCATTTCATCAGAAGATTTGAGTGGTAAGTGGCATCCATTGTCAATATTTGTAGATCCAATCATATTTGTATTTAAATAAACTGTTATATTCAAGTTAACCTTGAATAGCTAATTTGGCACAGGCCTCTCTGTCATGAAAACTATTGTAAGACGTAAAATTGTAAAAAAGTATTGTTTTGAGTATCGCGCTGCAATGAACAGCCCAAACATTTAAACACAGTATATTTACACATAGCTTCAAGGACATGAGATACAGTCATTTTATTATTTGTTTAGGTTGTGGTTAAAACCACGAGGGATGCCAAATCGCACTAAAATCCAACACGCAGTCGCTACGAGAACAGAATGATAAAATAAGATCATTCGGCTAGCATTTATGAAAAGAGTTTAGATTAGGTTTTTCCCACAGCATGACCAGAGGCTGTCGCTAACTCTTTCTGAGCATGTGTTGTTATATATGGAGTTAAGCAAATGTATCTAGTGCCGGGAGATTATAAATTAAATAATTTCGACTCACTTTGTTCATTCTGTAAGAGGTTACCTAACTGAAGAAGTAACTAATGCTTTTTGACAACTGACATCACTTCAATTGGCAAGGCAATTATAGCCATTATGTGGCATTGTATATGTATTGTATTGTAGATATATTTATGTGTTGATCTGAAGTCTAATTCAGGCAGTATGACGTCGAAAACAAAACCGTTATAGTTTTTAAATATTATTTCAGAATGGTTGAATAAATAAACATTATTTTTTCTTGATGTCGAGTCACCGTGTTTTATTTAGTTTCCTACGTGTTTTTCTTCTTATATCGGCAGTCGTAGTCTTTTATTTTTCATTATTGTTAAGGCCTATTCAAATGTATTTTATTAGACGTACTTATACTGTTGGCTTTAACCCTTAGTTGTCTCCAAACATGAAAAACGTTAAACAAAGATTAAACGTAGCCTAAACATATGCGGCAATGATACTGGGGCCCACGGTATCTCCTTCAGAGCTATACTGTAGCCTAAAGTATAAATAAACTATTCTAGCAAGCACGATCAATGCACTGTTCAGTCAGAATCACAATTTTAAAATGTTTTCTCTTCTAACGCACGCTGTTGTTGCAGTGCGTTTTTAGTCCCTGCCCCGGTCTCCGAATGAACCTGCTGCAATACACAGACAATAGTAGAAACAGCCCACAGTGACATGTGTGCATTAGGCTACCCATCATGCCTCGCTTGACTAAAATGCAATTCGTACGAAGGCCTAAATAAATGTATCGTGTGCCTTTCATTTAATTATTACAAGACGAAGTCCATATCCGCATAATTTAACAGGTATACGATCTTTAATCATTTCAACAGTATTTTGCGGTTCTCATCCCATTGAGTATAACAGCATTATATTACGAATAAAACATAAATATGTCAACAGAATAGTGATTATAGTCTAGACCTACCATTATAGCTAGGCCATACAGAGTAGGCCAACTTCTACTCATTCAGTTCAGTTAATTTTATTTATGTTTTTTTTTTCTTTTGCCATTTGCACATATGAACAATATATACATAAGAAATTATGTGTAGAAAGCTCTCCAGAGGTTCATGGACAGTGCAACATTAACATACTGTACAAGACAGAAAACAAAGACAGACAACAATACGATCTCACATAAACCATTGAAATCTCTTGAGCAATCGTATCTCTTAATCCCACAACTTCATGTTCTTAATAGATCATTGTAGGATCCAAAATTGGGTTGTTCATGATTTTTGATCAATCAATTTTCTGAAAGTGTCAGACAGTTCGGCTAATTTGCGAAATTATTTACTCACATGTCTAAACATAAACTTGACCAGTGCTCTTGACCAGTGCTCTGACAGTTCTCTCGTCGAAACCACATTTGCTTAATCATTTGCGCCGTCTACTGGCAATGCAAAAAAACTGCAGTTAGACTGGGGCGTTTGAATGGGCTGTTTCAAACCTAAAACTTTCTGTTTTCACGTCTGCTATCATTTCCTAGAAATGTGGAGAAAGAAGACTTCAGATAAAACTTAGAGAATACAGATTATATGTGAACCACAGGGACATATTTGCATGTTTAATTAGGCTGCCGCGTTTTCTTTTTTCCAGACCCACATTAATAATTATCTTTCATAACGTGTTATTGCTATTGATCTAAAGATATTTTATAGGCCTCTAAACTTACTTTTCTGCATTATTGTTCTCTATTGTTCATAGATGTCTTTTTAGAATGTTTATTGTTGTATGTGCAGTGTAGTCATAACGTCTGATGTTTTAACTTAGTTTTTGTTGGTAGTAGAAGAGTAGGCACTGACATAGGGTAATGTTATAATATATCACTTCCATACAATGCCATGTAGGCAATACATCAACAGCATTGTATAATAGATAATAATGTCATAAACGCGGATTTCAAGCGGAAAAGGTAACTTTCTTAATTTAATTCATATAAATTAAATTGTGTATAAAGGAAAATGTACCTACATAGGTTGTATGTGATAGTGAAATGTCACATTTTAGTGAGATAAATATTCATTATTCCTTAGAGCTCCAAGTGCTAAATCGCAACAGGGGTTAAAGGAAACAGCCATATGGACTTAGAATGGGGTATGTATTCTACACCGATGAGAGATACAGCTTAATTCCCATGTCGTGTCAGAAGTTATGTGCTCAGGGTATGAGAAGCATAGGCTGCGCTGTTTTCGCTCGTGTTGAACTGATGGAAAGGCGTTCAGGTGGAGAGACCGCTCCAGCTCTTTCTTTGTAGAGTCTGACAGTGTTTCTCACTCGGGTTATTATTTCAGTTGTGCTAATGGGATCAGAGCAGAGCGGAGAAACCCCAGGATTAGTGTGATGGCGTCTCCTGGGCCTCGCCCGCGCATTTCCACAGTGCAGCGCCACCGAGGCTCAGAGGTGAAAAGCGAAGGAAACTGGTCCATCCGCACCAAGGGAGCAGGGGGAGCGTGTGTCTGTCTGTGTGAAGGGAGCAGGGGGAGCGTGTGTCTGTCTGTGTGAAGGGAGCAGGGGGGAGCGTGTGTCTGTGTGAAGGGGGAGGGGGGGAGGTCATACTGCGTGTGGGCCAATCATGAAGTGCTGGGACGAGTCTGGCACCTCCCTGGGAGCCTGCAAATCGATCAGCACCTGAGAGAGAGAGGGACAGAGAGTGGGTGAAAGAGCGAGGGAGCAATTGAAAGAGTGAGCGAGAGAGAGAGTGAAAGAAGGGGCTCGGATGGAGGTGTGAAGATCCATATTTTCTGCTCGGAAGAGTCTGGTAGTGTGGCCACCCCCTAACAAGCCCCTCTGTCGCTGTCTGCAGGCACTGACGTACGCCAGGGAGGTGTCAGAGAGCCACAGAGCCAGTCCCGCAGGACTGCATCCATTCCCACATTCCGCTGGTCCACTCAGCGGGAGAAGGCGCTCAGGCATTCCGGAATTAGCGTGCTGCTTCTAGAACAGGCGTACAACAATCCGTACACCTGCCCTGACAACAAACAACCTGACTCAGAGCTGGTTTGATTGAGTGGGTTTATCAGTGGTTATCAGCCCCATATACAGTGCATCCGGAAAGTATTCACAGCGCTTCACTTTTCCCACATTTTGTTATGTTACAGCCTTATTCCAAAATGGAATAAATTCATTTTTTTCCTCAAAATTGTACACACAACACCCCATAATAACAACATGAAATACGTTTTTTTGAAATTTTTGCAAATTTATTAAAAATAAAAAACTAAGAAATCACATGTACATAAGTATTCACAGCCTTTGCCATGAAGCTCAAAATTGAGTTTCACACCAGTGCACACACTCCATCCTGTTTCCACTGATAAACCTTGAGTTGTTTCTACAGCTTAATTGGAGTCCACCTGTGGTAAATTCAGTTGATTGGACATGATTTGGAAAGGCACACACCTGTCTATATAAGGTCCCACAGTTGACAGTGCATGTCGGAGCACAAACCAAGCATGAAGTCAAAGGAATTGTCTGTAGACCTCCGAGACAGGATTTTCTCGAGGCACAAATCTGGGGAAGGGTACAGAAAAATTTCTGCTGCTTTGAAGGTCCCAATGAGCACAGTGGCCTCCATCATCCGTAAATGGAAGAAGTTTGGAACCACCAGGACTCTTCCTAGAGCTGGCCGCCTGTCTAAACTGAGCAATCAGGGGAGAAGGGCCTTATTCAGGGAGGTGACCAAGAACCCGATGGTCACTCTGTCAGAGCTCCAGCGTTCCTCTGTGGAGAGAGGAGAACCTTCCAGAAGGACAACCATCTCTGCAGCAATCCACCAATCAGGCCTGTATGGTAGAGTGGCCAGATGGAAGCCACTCCTTAGTAAAAGGCACATGGCAGCCCACCTGGAGTTTGCCAAAAGGCACCTGAAGGACTCTCAGACCATGAGAAACAAAATTCTCTGGTCTGATGAGACAAAGATTGAACTCTTTGGCATGAATGCCAGAAGTCATGTTTGGAGGAAACCAGGCACCGCTCATCGCCTGGCCAATACATCCCTACAGGGAAGCATGGTGGTGGCAGCATCATGTTTTTCAGCGGCAGGAACTGGGAGACTAGTCAGGATTGAGGGAAAGATGTAGCAATGTACAGAGACATCCTGGATGAAAACCTGCTCCAGAGCGCTCTTGACCTCAGACTGGGGCGACGGTTCATCTTTCAGCAGGACAACGACCCTAAGTACACAACCAAGATATCAAAGGAGTGGCTTCAGGACAACTCTGTGAATGTCCTTGAGTGGCCCAGCCAGAGCCCAGACTTGAATCCGATTGAACATCTCTGGAGAGATCTGAAAATGGCTGTGCACTGACGCTCCCCATCCAACCTGATGGAGCTTGAGAGGTGCTGCAAAGAGGAATGGGCGAAACTGCCCAAAGATAGGTGTGCCAAGCTTGTGGCATCATATTCAAAAGGACTTAAGGCTGTAATTGCTGCCGAAGGTGCACCAACAAAGTATTGAGCAAAGGCTGTGAATACTTATGTACATGTGATTTCTTAGTTTTTTATTTTTAATAAATTTGAAAAAATTAAAAAAAAAACTTATTTCATGTTGTCATTATGGGGTTTGTGTGTACATTTTTGAGGAAAAAAATGAATTTATTCAATTTTGGAATAAGGCTGTAACATAACAAAATGTGGGAAAAGTGAAGCGCTGTGAATACTTTCCGGATGCACTGTATACGGGTTAGTATTCGAGTCCAGGACCTGGAGTCTTCAGACTTCAGCTTGTGTAAGTTTGGGGTCCCTATAGCTATAGCCAGAGGAATCCTCCAAACTCCTCCTTGCATGCCTGTATACAGTACTGTGCAGAAGACCTCATTATATATATGTTAATTTTTGTGTGTGTGTTAGTTTAAAAGAACACATTTGAGATTTCCAAATATTCATTTTCCAAAAGATTTCGTTTTACAGAGACATTTTTGTATTTAATTTAAAAAAGTAAATATTACTGTAAGCAATTGACGACCTTTTACATAAAAACTTGATCAAGGCTGCATGAGATCAGAAGCAAGGAGCCAACCAAAGTCTGCAGAAGAACTGTGGCAAGTTCTCCAACATGCTTGGAACAACCTCCCTGCTGATTGTCTTATAGAACTGCAGGACAGCGTTGGCTGGTCTCAGAGAAGTGATGCCGTTTTAACACCGAGTGGTCACAAAAAATACATTTGATATTTGATATTTGATAAAATATTTGATTCAGTTTTTAACTATTCTGCCAAATTACTAAAATGTAATGTTAAGTGTATAGTATGTTTATTTAGGACTTTTCATTGAATTATTTTAGCAAGAATCTTATCTGTACAGAATTTTACATTTAAATGAATGAATTGGCCACAATTTTCTGGAGCCCTCTGCACGATAAAGAAATTAACTTCCTGCTCTATGGCGCTGACCTCGTTCTGCTGTTGCCTACAGAACAAGGCCTACAGCGGACCCTGGATCTGCTGGAGCAGTACTATCAGACATATTCTGCCAAATTACTAAAATGTAATGTCAAATGTATAGTACGTTTATTTAGGACCTTTCATTTAATTATTTTTGAAAGAATCTTATCTGTACAGAATGTTATACATGTTATACAATGTGCCTAAGACTTTTGCACAGTACTGTATGTGTGTGCCTGTGTGTGTGTGTGCCTGTGTGTATGTGTATGTGTGTGCCTGTGTTTGTGTTTGTCTGTGTGTGTGTGTGTGTGTGCCTGTGTGAGTTTCTGTCTGTATGTGTGTGTCTGTGTGTATGTGTGTATGTGTGCATGTGTGTGTGTCTGTGTGTCTCTGTGTGTGTGTGTGTGTGTGTGTGTGTGCGTGTAGGTTTGCTTTCATGCCTGCGTGTGTATGTGCTTGTCTGTGTATGTGTGTGTCACCCTCTGTGACTGTGTATGTACCTGTGTGTGTGTGTGTGTGTGTGTATGTGTGTGTGTGTGTGTGTGTGTGTGTGTGTGCCAGCATGCCTGTGTGTGTGTGCATGCGTGTGTACTAAAGCTGAATTTAAATGATTCAGAGGTAGCCAAGAATGGGGCAAGAAAGCTCTTGGCCAGGGATTTAACTGAAGTGTGGAATGAAGAAGCAATGACTGATTTAATACAGATTCACAAATCCCAATGTCTCTGTCTACCATGGCCATGTTTAATGACTGAAATAAGAATGTACTTCGTGCCAAAGATTCATGTGCCAGGATTTTCTGAAGCACAATAGGCCTCATGCTAGAATATTTTCATATTCCTCTCAGGAATTTATCAAACTTTTTTTGAACTAAGGGCTCATGTGTGCCATGTCAGATTCAACAGACACACCTAACAACTGTCCTAAATATGTCCATTATAATACAGTATATAAACGTTGCCTTTTTTGTTATAAACCATCCACTAAAATACATTTCTGAAAACATTTCAGGTGAGAAATAAGCAATGCATTTGCTGAATCTTGCAATGTCTAGTTCAGTTCAGTTTGCCAGGCAAGCTGTGCTCACATGCAAGTTTACATGACTTGTACTCTTAAATGAGTTGTTTTAGAACAAATCTGTTTGTACGAGTGGTTCTTGCATGAGGCCAATTGTGTGATATTAACCAACAGTGCTTAGTATGGTTTGTTATTTTACACATGTTAACATTCAGGGCTTTACAGCAGAAAAGTAATGTGCGAGCTGGCAAGATGTGCTACCTCTAATGAATGCGGTGTTGAGTGAACAACACAAGGGACCGTGGCTAAAGTGTGTGCACTGGTGTGAAATGTCGGTAGATTCCCTGAGGCACTGCTCCTGCCCTGGGCATGAGTGAATCAGCGCCCTCCTGACCCAAATATTATTCTGTAACTACTGCCATATCCCCGGAGGAAACCTCTCCAACTATGGAAGCATAACGCAGGCAAAATAGCAATTAAATGCTATCAACCAGTATCATCAGCTAACTTTAAAACATCTGCAGAAATGTAATGTCACATCAAGTCCCATTTATGCCTGACTGAAACCCACACTGCTTTCTTATTGTGTTTCTGTAGTCGAGTACAGGTATCTAATGGGCCACCACCTGAATCAACTCCTTCATTTTGAAATTTGTCAGGGAGGTGAAGGAAGCATTTCTATTTGCTGATACTGCAAATTTGCGGGTCAAAGTTCAACATTGTTTAGACCCCAGATCCCAGGCATGCCAAACCCAGGGTAAGGAGCTGATGGGTGGCCATTCAAGCATCAGACAGTGGAGATTGTTGATCCATTGCCAGTTTCAGCTGTTGAGTCACCTGGAGGCCTCCGGCATCTGGGGGACCACTGGCAGGACAGGTGAGACAGGTGAGACAGGTGAGGTGGGAGTTTGTCCTATGTGCAAAAGCTGGGATATGACTGGGCCTAAACGCTGGGCTTCTGCAGTGAGCATATTGTAATACATCAGACACTGGGACCTGCTTGTGTGCATGTACGCACACCATATGCACCCTGCTAACAGGCCTTCCAGTCTCTCAATTAAAATGCCAAGGGTTATTTAACCGGACACGCTAATGCTTCCATTCTCCAACACCCAAAGTTCTTCTGTCTTGGCTGTCACAGAAAATCTCTTCTATTTTATTATTAATTTATTAATTATATTTTGTATTGTGTCAATAAAAGCCCCCTTGGAATTAAAACCTGGGAGTTTTTTAATGGACATACAGAACCTGTTTTTGGGGAGGGCCTTTTAAACCCAGGTTCATGACAGTTTACCATGGTTTAAGCCACTGTACCAAGTTGAGCAAGCAGATCCATCATTTGGAAGAAAACGTGTGTAATTTCATTAGGGGCTCTTCATCAGTAACCTGTAAGGAAGAGGGGGGCAGGGTTAGCGAGTGGGCCGTGAGGTGTCCATGCCCGTTTGGGCACTAACAAAAGGCCCACTGAGGAAGGCTGGGCACACTGTGGCTCCATGGCCTGAGATTAGGCATAGTGATAGGATTAGTCTCTAATGACTTGGAGTTTGAAGACAGAGAGTTTCTGCAAAGAGGCTTAGATATGGAAGAATTAACACCACCAATCCATGCCCCCCTCCCTCCCTCCCTATCTCTCTCTCTCTCTCTCTCTCTCTCTCTCTCTCTCTCTCTCTCTCTCTCGCCCTCTCAATTGAATTCAATTCAATGTGCTTTATTGGCAGGAAATTCACAGGTAAATATTGCCAAGGCAAACATGAAAGATACAAGTATATAACAGCATGTAAAAGTAAAACATGAAGAATTAAGAAACAGTTATAATAAGAAGAAGAAGAAGAAGAAGAAGAAGAAGAAGAAGAAGAAGAAGAAGAAGAAGAAGAAGAAGAAGAAGAAGAAGAAGAAGAAGAAGAAGAAGAAGAAGAAGAAACAAAAACAGCAACAACAACAATTATAAAAGATTAATAGGATTTGTCATTGTGATTCATTGTCTCTCAGGCTATGGCAGGCTGCCAGGGTCACACATCTCCCTTCCTCTCCTCAGAGGATGGGGAGTTTCTCACCACCAGGAAGAATAATTGAAATGAAATTTGGTCAAACAATTTTACTAAAGAATGTTTCTCTTTCAGTTTTTTTTACAGTGTAGTAGAAAGTGTCTCTGTCTCCACCTCTCTTTGTTGGCTCTGTGAGTACAGCCCCCTGTGGGAGCCTGGTCTGCCTGGCCAGACTGTGCTCACAGCCTTTCCCCTGTGGGTGCCAGGTCTGCCTGGCCAGACTGTGCTCACAGCCTTTCCCCTGTGGGTGCCAGGTCTGCCTGGCCAGACTGTGCTCACAGCCTCACTGAGCCTGTACAATTTTGTATGTTTGACTGTGGTTAGGTAATCTGCCAAAATGTATTGTCTGTTTAGGGCCAGATAACAATTAAGTTTACTTTGGATTTGGGTTTGAGTTTTTCAATAGCTGATATAATTTTCTTTATGTTGTGATATCATTTGGTTGACGCTAATTTTACAGTGTAGTAGAAAGTGTCTCTGTCTCCACCTCTCTTTGTTGGCTCTGTGAGTACAGCCCCCTGTGGGAGCCTGGTCTGCCTGGCCAGACTGTGCTCACAGCCTTTCCCCTGTGGGTGCCAGGTCTGCCTGGCCAGACTGTGCTCACAGCCTTTCCCCTGTGGGTGCCAGGTCTGCCTGGCCAGACTGTGCTCACAGCCTTTCCCCTGTGGGTGCCAGGTCTGCCTGGCCAGACTGTGCTCACAGCCTTTCCCCTGTGGGTGCCAGGTCTGCCTGGCCAGACTGTGCTCACTGAGCCTGTACAATTTTGTATGTTTGACTGTGGTTAGGTAATCTGCCAAAATGTATTGTCTGTTTAGGGCCAGATAACAATTAAGTTTACTTTGGATTTGGGTTTGAGTTTTTCAATAGCTGATATAATTTTCTTTATGTTGTGATATCATTTGGTTGACGCTAATTCTCTGTGTTTTGGTGGAGTTGTCCTGAGGCTCATTGGTGTTAGTAAGTGTTAATGCAGTGAGCCTCAGGACCAACTGACTGAGAAGACTTTTCTCTATGCTCAGCTCTTGGCATTTCAGAGGTTTGTAATGGTAAAAATTGGCGTTGTGTGGTTTAGATGTTGCCAAACTTAATTGCTCTTTTTTCAGATTAGGAGTGGATATTGGCCTAATTTTTCTGAAATCTGTTTACGTCACACTTCACTGCCATTAAGTACAACAGGTTCAATCACAGTTCAATTAAAGAACTGTAGCCAAATTTTAAATGGAATGTCAATTTGTACTCCTCTTTTAATGCCAAAAATGTAAAAAGAGGTATTTTCTGTAAAATCATAATTCTAGTATTTTTTACATTTACTGACAGGGCCATGTCTGATAGTACTGCTCCAGCAGATCCAGGGTCTGCTGTAGGCCTTGTTCTGTAGGCAACAGCAGAACCAGTTTATCGCCATAGAGCAGGAAGTTAATTTCTTTATCGTGCAGAGTGAGACCAGGGGCTCCAGATTTTTGCTAAATTTGGCCGATTCAGTCATTTAAATGTAAAATTGGGTAGGACTGAGGTTGCATCCCTCTCTCACTCCACGCCCCTATATCATAGATTTTAACCCCTATTTCAAGAAGTTTGTAAAATCTACAAAGCAAGCAAATATTTGTATTTTATTTTAATGTACAGTACTGTGCAAAAGTCTTAGGCACCTGTATAACATTGTGTACAGATAAGATTCTTTCAAAAATAATTCAATGAAAAGTCCTAAATAAACATACTATACACTTGACATTACATTTTAGCAATTTGGCAGAATAGTTCAAATCAATATTTTTTGTGACTACCCTTCAGCGATAAAACTGCATCACTTTTCTGAGATAGCCAACGCTGTCCTGCAGTTCTATAAGACAATCAGCAGGGAGGTTGTTCCAAGCATGTTGGAGAACTTGCCACAGTTCTTCTGCAGACTTTGGTTGGCTTTGCTTCTGATCTCAGGCTTTATGTACAAAGTAGTCAATTGCTTACAGTAATATTTACTTTTTCTAATTAATTACAAAAACATATATATAATAAAGTCTAGGGTGCCTAATGCTTCTGCACAGTACTGTACATGTTTATCAATTACGTTTTGCAGGGTGTAAATATGATCTGTAGTACGATGTTTTGGTAAAAAGCCAATTTGACTCTTACTCAAGGTATTGTATTCATTAAGGAAGTCAAAGATTCTTTTATTTATAATGCTACAGAGCACCTTCCCCAGATTACTGTTCACACGAATGTCTCGGCAATTGTTGGGGTTGAATTAGTCCTGGACTCAAGATTTCAGAGAAGTAGCTCACACTTACAATGTGATTGATGTCTTTAGCAGTGATTCCTGTAGTTTGTCGCTGCTGTATTTTAGCATCTCGTTGGGGACAATCTTCCACCTTAACACTTGGCCTAGACAGAAGGAAGATTCTGACAGGGGCTCAATTCCCAAAGGAATCCCACCCTCAACTGTCACGTGCCTCCCATGTGTACATTAAAATTAAAAATGAGAAATTGCAGATGAGGTGGACCATACAGATTCCCCTAAAAAGATCACGGACTGCTGTTCAGCTCCCTTGACCGTGAACCCCATGGTTAAATGATACTGGTCCGTCCACACCTCACACACACCTAGTGCACAAACAAATAAAAAAGTCTAACAGTGCTGAAGAAGTGATGAAGTATGATCAAGTATGACAAGCTGTTAACCAAGATGCAGGACTTAAATAGAAAGGCACACAGCTGACTCTCATTGGCGATCAGACCACACACAGCAGACAGTTGGAATCAATAGTCAGCACGAGGGTATTGATTACCTGAGCCAAAGTGAGCTAATCCTCAAATTGGCAAAAATACGTCAATCGCACCCTCTAGCCTAGAAGGTAGTATCTTGAATTTACCAAGAACAAAGCTGAGAACCATGGCATTTTCTCCATCTTGTATGGTAAGTTCCTCATGTTTTGATTTACTTATACAGTTCCAATTCTCTCAAAACTGGTTTGTGTTTATGGACTCCATTATTTTCAGTTATTTTTCTGTGTGTTGTTCTTTCATCATTCTTCGTGTGCGCTTGTCATTTAGTTCTTCACAGTACCAAAGTCTTGATTTTGTTGGTCTGTATCTTTCCTTAATTGATTGCATTGTTTATCAAACCATATTTTATTCCGGTCACTTTTCTAATTTGAAATGTTTTGGGTTTGCAATTTTAGCTGCATTTTCTAAAATGTGGTTCAGGTTTCGGACAGCTAGAATTACTCCTTCTGTACTGTTAGGATATGTAGTGACCAGAAAGTTATCCAATAAGTTTTGAATGGTTTGGTCTTCAATTTCTCTCTGGTGTGCTCTCATGTGTGCTCTGTGGAGCTTGTGGCCATATTGTGTCTTTTGGCTAATGTAAGGTAATTTGGCTGTGGTCGGACAGAGGGGTTAGTGTCTTCACTGTGAATGCTCTGAAACAGAATGGATCAAGGTCTGTGATTGTATAATCAACTGTATTGTTTCCAAGAGGTGTGCTTTAGGTAATTCTCTGCAAAAAGTCCCCTCGTGTTCTGCCATTGACAATGTACGGCCCGATTTGTGTTTATTTGGCAGTCAGTACTGTTTCTGGGTGGTTAAGTTTTAATGTCTCATATATTGGGAAATGTCCTTGGGGATTGATGTAGCCAGGCTGAATGCATGTTTGAGCATTTAGGTCTCCATATATCAGCACATTTCCCTGGGCCTGGAAATAGCAGACTTCAGTGTGGAGATTAGGGAATGTTTCCTGTTTGCAATATGGGGATTCAGAAGGTGGAATGTATATTACATACAAAAAAATATATTTGTCGGCATAGAGAATTGTTTTACTTATTTTAAGCCAGATGTAAGATTCCCCTTACTTGTAATTTGTCAGCCCTTGAACTTGAACCAGATTTAAATATTTCTTGTTAATAAAAAACTATACAGGTTCTGGAGCAGCTGTTAAGATTGACGTCATTATGAACACCAGTATGTACCAAGATATTTAAATAACAAAATGCCGCTGCCAATGAGCTTACAAGATTTTCATTTAAAAATTAAACTTCTGAATCCAATTCACTTATGATTATCTGCTTATATGAATACGTATATCATATAATGAAATATTAAGTGTTTATAGACAAGTGTATACTGTTTAAAGCATTTTTAATCATGAAAAACTGGTTTAAGCAGGTGGTTGGCTGATTGGTGTATTTTATACTGTAGTGTAAGCATTCTCAAGTAACACGCACTATGCAACAGGTAGAAAATGGTTTGACATTTGGCTTCACTTTCCTTCCCGCAGTGAAGCCTGGAAGGCAGCAGTTTCAGCTCCACCCTCACAGATTATGTGTTATATTATTACTTCACTAGATTATGTGTTATATTATTACTTCACTAGATTGTGTTATATTATTACTTCACTAGATTATGTGTTATATTATTACTTCACTAGATTATGTGTTATATTATTACTTCACTAGCAACTTTTCTTTAATGTATTTTTATGAAATGTATCTGTATTCATGATACTGAGCTAGCTAGTTTGCTAAACCCGTCGTGATTAGTTTACTATTTCGACAAGCTGCTGCCTTCCAGGCTTCACTGAAGGAAGGAAAGTACACCTTGTGCTGGAGGAACGCATTGGCAAATAGGAGGCTCATAGGAGAGACGTCGCTGTCTGGAATCCCACCGGAGGGTGACAGCATAGCCTATAGCTATGTTTTCCTTTTCCTTGCAGGTGGAGGTGTCACAAGCCTCAAATAAAGTGATTATGGGGCCATGCTTCAAATCTTCAAATAAAGCAGTAAATGTAATGTAAAGAGAGGTCAGCCTAATGCTGAAGCGAAGGAAGCCTAATGCTGCGTTAAGGTCATATCACATGACGGAATTACCACCTTCCGACTGGGAAAAACAGTTCACGTCAACCTCTGAGATTAAATGTGTGGCAAAAATAAATAAATCAGCCACATGTCATGCCACTTCTATAGCCTACCATGATGTTTGGAGGTGTAACTTGAACTTGAACTCATTGTTATTGTTCGTTATATCTTTTGTGAGCCTCATCAAATAAATTGGCTCGGTCTTTGAAGATGCGCTCTTTCTGAAGTAGGCTATGCCATGCCCCATATGTGTTTTCTGGAATTTATATTTATATTCAACACTTCATTAATCAGGATTACCGGAACGAAACATCACCCAATTTAATGTTGAATCCTGTTGTGTTTTTATATGACATGAATAATTATAATATCCAATTGGCATAGTAAAATAATTTAGCCACTCAATCAAATGAAAATATGAATTAATGGAATAATAATAATAATAATAATAATAATAGTGTTCGGCTCCTACGAAAAAACTGACATCCGAAAACTTTGATAAATCCCACATTATTTGTGCAACTCCATCCATCCATCCATCCATCATCACCCGCTTATCCGGAGTCGGGTCGCGGGGGCAGTAGGCAAAGCCGGGTATTCCAGGCGTCCCTCTCCCCAGCAACGCATTCTAGCTCCTCCTGGGGGATCCCGAGGCGTTCCCTGGCCAGGAGAGATATATAATCTCTCCAGCGGGCTCTGGGTCTCCCTCGGGGTCTCCACCCAGTTGGACGAGCCCGGAAAACCTCCAAAGGGAGGCGCCCCGGAGGCATCCTGATCAGATGCCCGAACCACCTCAATTGGCTCCTTTTGACGCGAAGGAGCAGCGGCTCTACTCCGAGCTCCCTCCGGATGTCCGAGCTCCTCACCCTATGTCTAAGGCTGAGCCCGGCCACCCTACGGAGGAAGCTCATTTCGGCCGCTTGTATACGCGATCTCGTTCTTTCGGTCACTACCCAAAGCTCGTGACCATAGGTGAAGGTTGGGACGTAGATCGACCAGTAAATCGAGAGCTTCGCCTTCCGGCTCAGCTCCCTCTTCACCACAACGGTCCGGTGCAACGCCCGCATTACTGCTGACGCTGCACCGATCCGCCTGTCGATCTCACGCTCCCTTCTACCCTCACTCGTGAACAAGACCCCGAGATACTTGAACTCCTTCACTTGGGGCAAAGACTCGTTCCCAACCCGGAGGGAGCAATCCACCATTTTCCGGCAGAGAACCATAGCCTCGGACTTGGAGGTGCTGACTCTCATCCCGGCCGCTTCACACTCGGCTGCAAACCGCTCCAGTGCGTGCTGAAGGTCACGGTCCGATGAAGCCAGCAGAACCACATCATCCGCAAAAAGCAGAGATGCGATTCTGAGGTCACCAAACCGGACACTCTCCTCACCTCGGCTGCGCCTTGAGATCCTGTCCATGAATACCACAAACAGGACCGGTGACAAGGGGCAACCTTGGCGGAGTCCAACACCCACCGGAAACGTGCTTGACTTTGTGCCCACAGGGTTCCCCGGGGGACACGGTCGAAAGCCTTCTCCAAGTCCACAAAGCACATGTGGACTGGATGGGCAAATTCCCATGACCCCGCCAGCAACCCTGCCAAGGTAAAGAGCTGGTCCACCGTTCCACGGCCAGGACGGAAGCCACATTGCTCCTCCTGAATCCGAGGTTCGACCGTCGGTCGGAGCCTCCTTTCCAGCACCCTAGAGTAAGCTTTCCCAGGGAGGCTGAGGAGTGTGATACCCCGGTAATTGGAGCACACCCTCCGGTCCCCCTTCTTGAAAATGGGGACCACCACCCCGGTCTGCCACTCTACAGGTACTGTCCCCGACCTCCACGCGACACTGAAGAGGCGTGTCAGCCATGACAGCCCAACAATGTCCAGAGCCTTCAGCATCTCAGGGCGAATCTCATCTACACCCGGCGACTTGCCACTGAGGAGCTTTTGACTACCTCAGCAACTTCCGCCAGGGATATAGGTGCAGATTCCCCTGAGTCTTCAGGCTCTGCCTCTTCCACAGAGGATGTGTTGATCGGGTTCAGGAGCTCCTCGAAGTGCTCTTTCCACCGCCCGACAATATCCCCAGTCCGGGTCAGCAGTTCTCCTCCCCTGCTGAAAACAGCCTGAGACAAGCCCTGCTTTCCCTTTCTGAGTCATCGGATGGTTTGCCAGAACTTCCTCGAGGCCAACCGAAAGTCCTTCTCCATAGCCTCCCCGAACTCCTCCCATACCCGGGTTTTTGCTTCAGCGACCGCCGAAGCCGCAGCCCTTCTGGCCACCCGGTACCTGTCTGCCGCTTCAGGGGACCCCCGGGCCAGCCAAGCCCGAAAGGCCTCCTTCTTCAGCTTGACAGCCTCCCTCACTGCTGGTGTCCACCAGCGGGTTCTTGGGTTGCCGCCTCGACAGGCACCGATGACCTTCTGGCCACAGCTCCTGCTTGCCGCCTCTGCAATGGAGGCTTTGAACATGGCCCACTCGGACTCCATGTCCCCAGCTTCCCCCGGGATGCGTGAGAAGTTCTTCCGGAGGTGGGAGTTGAAGACCTCGCGAACAGGGGCCTCCGCCAGACGTTCCCAGTTCACCCTCACTACACGTTTGGGTTTACCGGGTCTGTCCGGCAGCCTCCCCGGCCACTTGATCCAACTCACCACCAGGTGGTGATCAGTTGACAGCTCTGCTCCTCTCTTCACCCGAGTGTCCAAGACATACGGCTGCAGGTCTGATGATACGACCAAAAAGTCGATCATCGATCTTTGGCCTAAGGTGCTCTGGTACCAAGTACACTTATGAGCTACCCTATGCTCGAACATGGTGGTTGTTATCGACAATCCATGACCAGCACAGAAGTCCAATAACAAAACACCGCTTGGGTTCAGATCAGGCAGGCCGTTCCTCCCAATCACCCCCCTCCAGGTTTCTCCGTCATTGCCCACTTGAGCGTTGAAGTCGCCCAGCAGAACTATGGAGTCTCCAGGTGGCACTCTTTCCAGGATGCCACCCAGTGACTCCAAGAAGGCCGGATACTCTGAACTGCCATTTGGTGCATAAGCACAAATGACAGTCAGAGCCTTCCCCCCAGCGACACGTAGTCGCAGAGAGGCGACCCTCTCGTTCCCCGGGTGGAACTCCAACACAGTGGTGCTCAGCCGGTGGCTTGTGAGTATCCCCACACCCGCCCGGCGCCTCTCACCTTGAGCAACTCCAGAAAAGAACAGAGTCCAGCCCCTCTCCATGAGTTTGGTTCCGGAACCAGTGCTGTGCGTGGAGGTGAGCCCAACTATATCTAGTTGGTACCGCTCCGCCTCCCGCACTAGCTCCGGTTCCTTCCCCACCAGAGAGGTGACGTTCCACGTCCCCAGAACCAGTCTGCGACGCCGAGGATCAGCACGCCCGGATCCCCGCCTTTGCCTACTGCCCGTTGGACAAAGCACCCGACTCCGATGCCGACCCCTGCAGGTGGTGAGCCCACAGGGCGGCGACCCCACGTGACCAGTTCGGGCTGTGCCCGGCCGGGCCCCATGGGATAAGGCCCGGCCACCAGACGCTCGCCGACCAGCTCCCCTCCCGGGTCTGGCTCCAGCAGGGGGCCCCGGTTTCCCTTTTCCGGGCGAGGTAACTGGGTCGATGCGTGGCCATGTCATGGGAGTCTTTGAATCGCTCTTAGTCCGGCCCCTCCCCCGGGACCAATTTGCCTTGGGAGACCCTACTGGGGGCTAACAGTGCCCCCGACAACCTAGCTCCTAGGATCACCGGGAAACACAAACCCCTCCACCACGTTAAGGTGGCGATTCCTCGGAGGGGAGGGGAAACTGCATTTCCGATTAATTTACGGTGAATTTTGTTTGGCTCACATTTGATAAATGGACAATGGACCAGTGAATGGACAATTCTATTTCACACCAGGTTTCCTATAGGATAATGATGTCAGTATCCTTAATATTTTGTATGAACTCTGGGTTTGTGTCATAGGGTTTTGCCTAGCTCAGTTGGTTTTCTGGGCATTGCCTCTACGGGCCGTGAGAGGGCACTCCTGTCACATTCAGGCAGTAATCACTGATTGCATGGGCAGTTGGTAATCGTTAACAGGTGCAACTGATCTATATAAGCCCGGTCTTCCGTAGACTCTGGGCTTTTGTGTTTAAGTTCAGTTTCAGCCGGTAGGGACTAGAGAAACTCCTGACAGTTTGGTCAGGTTCCTAGCCCAGAGACGCGCTGCCCTGCATGTTGGAGCCTCTGTCTCTCTGCCTGAAACCTCCTCTCACCTTGATTTGTCAGCTCGTTCAGTGTTAGTAGAGCTGGATGCAGTCGGCTGGTGAATGTTGTTTGTTACTCCCTTTTATTATTCACAATGCAAGATATAAGGTTGTTGGAAGACGGGAATGCTTGCAAAAGTAAAAGCCTGACATTTTGGCCATTTGGTCTCTCTGCCTCTAATACTCTTTCACCTCGGTGTGTCAGCTATGTACCTTTTAGGTTAGCTGGAGGCGGAGTCTGCCTTGCGCATTTACTTTCATTTTCCCTTCGTTCTATCTTTTTCTTTCAGTCATCTACCCAAACAAGATACACATTAGCCAGAGAATGGTTTTCCTCTTATTCAAATTGAGAAGCAGAAACACCCTTTAATTTGGGCTAGAGTTTTTCGCCCAAGGCTGGGTTTTT
Organism: Conger conger; assembly: GCF_963514075.1. Lineage (NCBI taxonomy): Eukaryota > Metazoa > Chordata > Actinopteri > Anguilliformes > Congridae > Conger > Conger conger. The sequence continues at coordinate 941,865 of NC_083777.1, forward strand.
CTCTGTGATGCCGCTGCCCTTCTTACTGCTGCAACATTTGGTCCAAGTTTGTTTTGTCACTTTTCTGTTATTCACAAAGCCACACATATGATTAATCACTCCTGTCAGGTTTCACTGTGTAGTCTTTTGTCTAAGTGCACCGCGTTTCCGTGTCTTAGTACCCTCTGTGCACACCGTAGTCACCATGTTAGTTTGTTCATTCATTGTTATTCACTTCAACTGCGTTTTCACTTCCTGATTGTTTTCCACACCTGATTGCAATTCCCTCTTATCTGTATTGTATAAACCCCTTTGTTTGATCAGTACATCGCCAGATTGTTATGTGTTTCAACCAAACCTTTCAGCATTATGTTCTGATTGATTTGTGCTATGACCTGTTTCATCCCCTACTTCCGCATTTTGCTTTTCCAGTCTGTCTAGTTTGGAACTGTAGTTTGTCGACCCATTTTGGCTTTTCGACTTTTGTTTTAGGATTCTGTTTTCTTCTGCTTTGCCCATCTGTTATCGACCCTTCGCCTGTGACTACGATCCTGTTTTGGATTATCCTCAATTTTCCTATTTGCTGGTGTATTGACCCATTGCTTGGACACCACAAACTGCCTTATTCCTGCTGATTCCGTTTGCTGGTTTTCAACCCTCGCCTGTCTGATCTGCATTTATTATAATAAAGATTTTATACTAAAGGCTACGCCTTGGTCTCACATCTGGGTTTGGTGTTCTGCAGGCCTGATAGCTCTGTCATTATTAGTAGAGTGGGTTAACTGTTTCCTCACCGGTGAAATGGGAGGTGGAGTTGGCTTTGTGGAATTACTTTTGTTGTCGCTTTTCTGTTATTTACAAAGCTAGGGTAGTGTTATTCAGAAGACTGCACTCCTTAGGCCACAATGAACACAGCTCAGTGGGTATGGCTATATTGCCACAAATGAACACTGTCCTGTGGGTAGGGCTATAAGGCAGTCTGAACACCTTACTGTTCCCTGTGCTATGTTTAGGACTTAATGTCTCTCTGAACATCCTACTGTACACAGTGCTGTGTGTACCACTGCAGCCACTCTGTACTCAGTGCTGTGTGTATCTCTGCAGCCACTCTGTACTCAGTGCTGTGTGTAGCTCTGTAGCCACTCTGTACTCAATGCTGTGTGTAGCCCTGTAGCCACTCTGTACTCAGTGCTGTGTGTATCTCTGTAGCCACTCTGTACTCAGTGCTGTGTGTATCTCTGTAGCCACTCTGTACTCAGTGCTGTGTGTATCTCTGTAGCCACTCTGTACTCAGTGCTGTGTGTAGCTCTGTAGCGATAACAATTTGTATGTAATTATAAATTATAAATGTTTATGCATGTATGTATGTATGTGCATGTATGCATATTTATATGCAGTCAGTGAGCACTTTGTTAGGTATTTATTAGACTTATGTTTTACACTTCTACTGCTGTAACCGATCTACTTAAAGTTATGATGCATTGTGTGTTCAGAGATGCTCTTCTGCATACCACTGTTGTGATGTGCGGGTATTTACCTTACTGTCACCTTCCTGTCAGCTTTGACCAGTCTGGCCCTTCTCCTCTGGCCATAGGTCTCTTATTAACAAGGCATTTCTGTCTGGCTTTTTTTTCTCTTTTTTTTTGCACTGTTCTGAGTAAACTGTAGAGACTGTCCTGTGTGAAAACCAGCTGTTACAGAAATACTCAAAACAGCACGTCTGGTTCAAACAGTCATGCCACAGTCGAAATCACGGAGATAAAATCTTCTCCCCATTCTTGAGCAAACGTTAACTGAAGCATCTGCATGTTTTAATGCATTGCACTGCCACCACACAATTGGCTGATTAGATAATAGCCTGCTCCTCCAAGCAAATATCAGTGACTGCAAGTCAATTTATAAAACGGATAGTTCCCGCCCTGTTATAATCCACGATATAGTCACAGCCCTGATGCAACACACTGCTCACCATACTGTGTCGCCTCGAATGTCACTGTGCACCTTTCATCTGTGGGTCATTGACAGTACGTTATTGGTCTGACTCTGCAGGCAGAGAGCTGGGCGCAGGAGAACTCCAGCATCATAGTATTAATCATATAAATAATAAAGTTGGAATATTTATCATTCAATATTTCATATTTCATCTAGGGGCCCACACGATTCTGCAGTAATATATTAAAAGCACTCCCAGTCCCACCTATCTACCACCTAATATTTCTCTTAAGTAACGAACCCTGACTGCTATCTCTCAGGCATAACCACACTGCCTATTGGAGATGTCAGAGTAGCACTTTTCTGGATGAAGCAGAAGCTCCCTGGGATTAGTGCCAGCTGAGTAAGCAATAGACGGTAATTAGCAGAGGAAGATGCCCTTTTTAATGAAGTTTAATGGTGACATGGAGATTTTTTCTTGATGAGAACACATTGTCAGTTCAAGCGCATGTTGGCTAATGGGCCTGAAAGAAAGCCACAGCCTTTCAGGAAAAACCAATTAACATTCTTAGAGATGTCCTACGCTGAATATTTCATTTAAATTACAAGCCCATTCATCTGTTCCTTTTGTTTGCGATAATAAACTAGCACAATGAACAACTTTCAATAGAGATTTTATAATCTTTCTTTTATCACAAGCAGAAATACACATTAAAAAGGAATTTTTCCCAATAATATGTGCAATATAGGTATTATAGGAGAAAACCTTTGTACTTTTCATTAAAATTAATTTGCACCATGGATGCCTTTATTCAGCAGCATGTACATGTACTCGTGTGTTTAAAAGAAAATAAGAAGGGCCATTCAGCCAGGGGTGTGTAAGGCTGGTCTTCATATACATTACATTACTGGGTCTTATCCAGAGCAACTTATTGCAGTATTTTCACAAATATTATATAAGCAGCAGTTCTGCAGGCAGAAACGTGTTGTTAATGAGAGATGTCAGAGGAGAATGGCCAGACTGGTCAAAGCTGACAGGAAGGTGACAGTAACACAAATAACCACACATTACAGTGTGGTATGTAGAAGAGCATATCACGTCTTAAAAATAAGTCTAATAAATACCTAATAAAGTGCTCACTGAATGTATTAGACATGTACCTGTTTAATATGTAAAATGCACTGAATGTAATCACATTGATGTTACAACAATACTTTGATGTTAAAACCAGTATTTGTTCCGTCTTCATATAATTTATGAATTCTGGAAGTATGAAGAAAATATTCTGTGTGATCATATTCTCGAATATGGCAGGCCATATTCCTCTGGCAGGAACATGCAGATGTTTCAGTCAGGACGTTCAGGAGGTCGAATGCTACGGCGTGAGTAATTGGACGAGTGCAAGTTTGCTTCGGTAAAACCCCAAATGTGTGTCTGAACACCTGAGAGAGTTTGAATGGTTGCACGAAGTCAGCATCAGTAGTGATAGCCATGTCTTTTTGGACACCTTAACATCACTATCTTATGGCAGTCTTAGAACCCATGTGGTGCAGAAAACGCCTGGCTTTTACTCTGACTCTGCCTCCCTGCTTCTCCCTCCCCGCAAGGGTTCCTCAGCACGTTCCCTGAAACCCGAACATTCCCCCTGCTTCTGTTAGTGCTAACACTGCCGTGTCCCTCTGTCTGTCTGTCCCACACCTAACACTGCCGTGTCCCTCTGTCTGTCTGTCTGTTCCACACCTAACACTGCCGTGTCCCTCTGTCTGTCTGTCCCACACCTAACACTGCCATGTCCCTCTGTCTGTCTGTCTGTCCCACACCTAACACTGCCATGTCCCTCTGTCTGTCTGTCCCACGCCTAACATTGCCGAGTCCCTCTGTCTGTCTGTCCCACACCTAACACTGCCATGTCCCTCTGTCTGTCTGTTTGTCCCACACCTAACACTGCCGTGTCCCTCTGTCTGTCTGTCTGTTCCACACCTAACACTGCCATGTCCCTCTGTCTGTCTATCCCACACCTAACACTGCCATGTCCCTCTGTCTGTCTGTCCCACACCTAACACTGCCGTGTCCCTGTGTCTGTCTGTCCCACGCCTAATACTGCCATGTCCCTCTGTCTGTCTGTCTGTCTGTTCCACACCTAACACTGCCGTGTCCCTCTGTCTGTCCGTCTGTCTGTCTGTCCCACACCTAACACTGCCGTGTCCCTCTGTCTGTCTGTCCCACAACTAACACTGCCATGTCCCTCTGTCTGTCTGTCTGTTCCACACCTAACACTGCCGTGTCCCTCTGTCTGTCTGTCCCACGCCTAACACTGCCATGTCCCTCTGTCTGAATGTCCCACGCCTAACACTGCCATGTCCATCTGTCTGTCTGTCCCACAACTAACACTGCCGTGTCCCTCTGTCTGTCTGTCTGTTCCACACCTAACACTGCCATGTCCCTCTGTCTGTCTGTTTGTCCCACACCTAACACTGCCGTGTCCCTCAGTCTGTCTGTCTGTTCCACACCTAACACTGCCATGTCCCTCTGTCTGTCTGTCTATCCCACACCTAACACTGCCATGTCCCTCTGTCTGTCTGTCCCACACCTAACACTGCCGTGTCCCTCTGTCTGTCTGTCCCACGCCTAATACTGCCATGTCCCTCTGTCTGTCTGTCTGTCTGTCTGTTCCACACCTAACACTACCGTGTCCCTCTGTCTGTCTGTCCCACACCTAACACTGCCGTGTCCCTCTGTCTGTCTGTCCCACAACTAACACTGCCATGTCCCTCTGTCTGTCTGTCTGTTCCACACCTAACACTGCCGTGTCCCTCTGTCTGTCTGTCCCACGCCTAACACTGCCATGTCCCTCTGTCTGAATGTCCCACGCCTAACACTGCCATGTCCCTCTGTCTGTCTGTCTATCTCACACCTAACACTGCCATGTCCCTCTGTCTGTCTGTCTATCCCACACCTAACACTGCCATGTCCCTCTGTCTGTCTGTCCCACGCCTAACACTGCCATGTCCCTCTGTCTGTCTGTCTGTTCCACACCTAACACTGCCATGTCCCTCTGTCTGTCTGTCTATCCCACACCTAACACTGCCATGTCCCTCTGTCTGTCTGTCTATCCCACACCTAACACTGCCATGTCCCTCTGTCTGTCTGTCCCACACCTAACACTGCCGTGTCCCTCTTTCTGTCTGTCCCACGCCTAATACTGCCATGTCCCTCTGTCTGTCTGTCTGTCTGTTCCACACCTAACACTGCCGTGTCCCTCTGTCTGTCTGTCTGTCTGTCTGTCTGTTCCACACCTAACACTACCATGTCCCTCTGTCTGTCTGTCCCACACCTAACACTGCCGTGTCCCTCTGTCTGTCTGTCCCACGCCTAACACTGCCGTGTCCCTCTGTCTGTCTGTCTGTTCCACACCTAACACTGCCGTGTCCCTCTGTCTGTCTGTCCCACACCTAACACTGCCATGTCCCTCTGTCTGTCTGTCTGTCCCACACCTAACACTGCCATGTCCCTCTGTCTGTCTGTCCCACACCTAACACTGCCATGTCCCTCTGTCTGTCTGTCTATCCCACACCTAACACTGCCATGACCCTCTGTCTGTCTGTCCCACGCCTAACACTGCCGTGTCCCTCTGTCTGTCTGTCCCACACCTAACACTGCCGTGTCCCTCTGTCTGTCTGTCCCACGCCTAATACTGCCATGTCCCTCTGTCTGTCTGTCTGTCTGTCTGTTCCACACCTAACACTGCCGTGTCGCTCTGTCTGTCTGTCTGTCTGTCTGTTCCACACCTAACACTACCGTGTCCCTCTGTCTGTCTGTCCCACACCTAACACTGCCGTGTCCCTCTGTCTGTCTGTCCCACGCCTAACACTGCCGTGTCCCTCTGTCTGTCTGTCTGTTCCACACCTAACACTGCCGTGTCCCTCTGTCTGTCTGTCCCACACCTAACACTGCCGTATCCCTCTGTCTGTCTGTTCCATACCTAACACTGTCATGTCCCTTTGTCTGTCTGTCTGTCTGTCCCACGCCTAACACTGCCATGTCCCTCTGTCAGTCTGTCTGTTCCACACCTAACACTGCCATGTCCCTCTGTCTGTCTGTCTATCCCACACCTAACACTGCCATGTCCCTCTGTCTGTCTGTCTATCCCACACCTAACACTGCCATGTCCCTCTGTCTGTCTGTCCCACACCTAACACTGCCGTGTCCCTCTGTCTGTCTGTCCCACGCCTAATACTGCCATGTCCCTCTGTCTGTCTGTCTTTCTGTTCCACACCTAACACTGCCGTGTCCCTCTGTCTGTCTGTCTGTCTGTCTGTTCCACACCTAACACTACCGTGTCCCTCTGTCTGTCTGTCCCACACCTAACACTGCCGTGTCCCTCTGTCTGTCTGTCCCACGCCTAACACTGCCGTGTCCCTCTGTCTGTCTGTCTGTTCCACACCTAACACTGCCGTGTCCCTCTGTCTGTCTGTCCCACACCTAACACTGCCATGTCCCTCTGTCTGTCTGTCTGTCCCACACCTAACACTGCCATGTCCCTCTGTCTGTCTGTCTGTCCCACACCTAACACTGCCATGTCCCTCTGTCTGTCTGTCCCACGCCTAACATTGCCGTGTCCCTCTGTCTGTCTGTCCCACACCTAACACTGCCATGTCCCTCTGTCTGTCTGTCTGTCCCACACCAAACACTGCCGTATCCCTCTGTCTGTCTGTCTGTCTGTCTGTCCCACACCTAACACTGCCATGTCCCTCTGTCTGTCTGTCCCACACCGAACACTGCCGTGTCCCTCTGTCTGTCTGTCTGTCCCACACCTAACACTGCCATGTCCCTCTGTCTGTCTGTCCCACGCCTAACATTGCCGTGTCCCTCTGTCTGTCTGTCCCACACCTAACACTGCCATGTCCCTCTGTCTGTCTGTCTGTCCCACACCTAACACTGCTGTGTCCCTCTGTCTGTCTGTCTGTTCCACACCTAACACTGCCATGTCCCTCTGTCTCTCTGTCTGTTCCACACCTAACACTGCCGTGTCCCTCTGTCTGTCTGTCCCACACCTAACACTGCCATGTCCCTCTGTCTGTCTGTCCCACACCTAACACTGCCGTGTCCCTCTGTCTGTCCCACACCTAACACTGCCATGTCCCTCTGTCTGTCTGTCCCACACCTACCACTGCCGTGTCCCTCTGTCTGTCTGTCCCACGCCTAACATTGCCGTGTCCCTCTGTCTGTCTGTCCCACACCTAACACTGCCATGTCCCTCTGTCTGTCTGTCTGTCCCACACCTAACACTGGCGTATCCCTCTGTCTGTCTGTCCCACGCCTAACACTGCCGTGTCCCTCTGTCTGTCTGTCCCACACCTAACACTGCCGTGTCCCTCTGTCGGTCTGTCCCACGCCTAACACTGCCCTGTCCCTCTGTCTGTCTGTCCCACGCCTAACACTGCCGTGTCCCTCTGTCTGTCTGTCCCACTCCTAACACTGCCGTGTCCCTCTGTCTGTCTGTCTGTCCCACACCTAACACTGCCGTATCCCTCTGTCTGTCTGTCTGTTCCATACCTAACACTGCCATGTCCCTCTGTCTGTCTGTCTGTTCCACACCTAACACTGACATGTCCCTCTGTCTGTCTGTCTGTCCCATGCCTAACACTGCCGTGTCCCTCTGTCTGTGTTCCACACCTAACACTGTCGTGTCCCTCTGTCTGTCTGTCCCACACCTAACACTGCCGTGTCCCTCTGTCGGTCTGTCCCACGCCTAACACTGCCGTGTCCCTCTGTCTGTCTGTCCCACGCCTAACACTGCCGTGTCCCTCTGTCTTTCTGTCCCACGCCTAACACTGCCGTGTCCCTCTGTCTCTCTGTCTGTCTGTCCCACACCTAACACTGCCATGTCCCTCTGTCTGTCTGTCCCACACCTAACACTGCTGTGTCCCTCTGTCTGTCTGTCTGTTCCACGCCTAACACTGCTGTGTCCCTCTGTCTGTCTGTCTGTCCCACACATAACACTGCCGTGTTCCTCTGTCTGTCTGTCTGTCTGTCCCACACCTAACACTGCCATGTCCCTCTGTCTGTCTATCCCACACCTAACACTCCCGTGTCCCTCTGTCTGTCTGTCTGTCCCACACCTAACACTGCCATGTCCCTCTGTCTGTCTGTCCCACTCCTAACATTGCCGTGTCCCTCTGTCTGTCTGTCCCACACCTAACACTGCCATGTCCCTCTGTCTGTCTGTCTGTCCCACACCTAACACTGCTGTGTCCCTCTGTCTGTCTGTCTGTTCCACACCTAACACTGCCATGTCCCTCTGTCTGTCTTTCTGTTCCACACCTAACATTGCCGTGTCCCTCTGTCTGTCTGTCCCACGCCTAACACTGCCATGTCCCTCTGTCTGTCTGTTCCACACCTAAAACTGCCGTGTCCCTTTGTCTGTCTGTCCCACGCCTAACACTGCCATGTCCCTCTGTCTGTCTGTCTGTCCCACACCTAACACTGCCGTATCCCTCTGTCTGTCTGTCCCACGCCTAACACTGCCATGTCCCTCTGTCTGTCTGTCCCACACCTAACACTGCCGTGTCCCTCTGTCTGTCCCACACCTAACACTGCCGTGTCCCTCTGTCTGTCTGTCTGTCTGTCCCACACCTAACACTGCCATGTCCCTCTGTCTGTCTGTCCCACACCTAACACTGCTGTGTCCCTCTGTTTGTCTGTCTGTTCCACGCCTAACACTGCCATGTCCCTCTGTCTGTCTGTTCCACACCTAACACTGCCGTGTCCCTCTGTCTGTCTGTCTGTCTGTTCCACACCTAACACTGCCGTGTCCCTCTGTCTGTCTGTCCCACACCTAACAATGCCGTGTCCCTCTGTCTGTCTGTCCCACGCCTAACACTGCCTTGTCCCTTTGTCTGTCTGTTCCACACCTAACACTGTCGTGTCCCTCTGTCTGTCTGTCCCACAACTAACACTGCCATGTCCCTCTGTCTGTCTGTCTGTTCCACACCTAACACTGCCGTGTCTCTCTGTCTGTCTGTCCCACGCCTAACACTGCCATGTCCCTCTGTCTGTATGTCCCACGCCTAACACTGCCGTGTCCCTCTGTCTGTCTGTCCCACAACTAACACTGCCGTGTCCCTCTGTCTGTCTGTCTGTTCCACACCTAACACTGCCATGTCCCTCTGTCTGTCTGTCTGTCCCACGCCTAACACTGCCATGTCCCTCTGTCTGTCTGTCCCACGCCTAACACTGCCATTTCCCTCTGTCTGTCTGTCCCACACCTAACACTGCCGTGTCCCTCTGTCTGTCTGTCCCATGCCTAACACTGCCATGTCCTTCTGTCTGTCTGTCCCACACCTAACACTGCCATGTCCCTCTGTCTGTCTGTCCCACACCTAACACTGCCGTGTCCCTCTGTCTGTCCCACACCTAACACTGCCATGTCCCTCTGTCTGTCTGTCCCACACCTACCACTGCCGTGTCCCTCTGTCTGTCTGTCCCACGCCTAACACTGCCATGTCCCTCTGTCTGTCTGTCCCACACCTAACACTGCCATGTCCCTCTGTCTGTCTGTCCCACACCTAACACTGCCGTGTCCCTCTGTCTGTCCCACACCTAACACTGCCATGTCCCTCTGTCTGTCTGTCCCACGCCTAACACTGTCGTGTCCCTCTGTCTGTCTGTTCCACACCTAACACTGCCGTGTCCTTCTGTCTGTCTGTCTGTCCCACGCCTAACACTGCCATGTCCCTCTGTCTATCTGTCTGTTCCACACCTAACACTGCCATGTCCCTCTGTCTGTCTGTCTGTTCCACACCTAACACTGCCGCGTCCCTCTGTCTGTCTGTCCCACGGCTAACACTGCCATGTCCCTCTGTCTGTCTGTCTGTCCTACGCCTCACACTGCCATGTCCCTCTGTCTGTCTGTCCCACACCTAACACTGCCATGTACTTCCGTCTGTCTGTCCTACGCCTAACACTGCCTTATCAGACGGTTTTACGGCAGGTCTCCAGATGCCCAGCTGTCGCGGTCAGGCCCAGTCTTTACTTTGCCCAATTACAGACGCCACAGACCCTACCCCCCCCAAATCATCCGTTTGATGACTGAAATAAACGCACAGGAGAGGACACGGGCTGTTGTGCTTGCCCCTGCGTGGCTGATGTCCCATATGCTCGTTACGGACCTCCTCTTCATGGTCCTTAGTTATGAGGGTCTGAATACACTGCAACAGAAACCCAGCGCGGGTTTGAGTGGCTGTGCCGAATGACTTTATTGAGATAATGATATCCTTTGGGGCACTTTCCCGACGAGAGGGGAAAACACTGCCATCTATACTGAAGTTTGACACTTAACAATGGAGCACTGCAGCAAATGAAGGTGGACTGGTCTGCTTGGGCACTGTAGCACAGTTAAGGACATTTTAACAAGGAGATCACCCACTACCACCAAGCTTGATTAGTACAGTTATGTTCAACTCTATTTACATTTTTTTAAAATATGTGTCATGTTTTGTTAAATCTGTTGAACAACCATTCGCTTTTAAGACTGAGACGCAAATGAATGTGCAGGTAGATGAGGAGGCTGAATGTGCAGGTAGATGAGGAGGCTGAATGTGCCTGTAGATGAGGAGGCTGAATGTGCAGGTAGATGAGGAGGCTGAATGTGCAGATAGATGAGGAGACTGAATGTGCAGGTAGATGAGGAGGCTGAATGTGCAGGTAGATGAGGAGGCTGAATGTGCAGGTAGATGAGGAGGCTGAATGTGCACAACATCCTGTTTTTAATGACTTCACACATCCATATTTAAAAATGCAATTATTTAGTGAAAATAAAATGGGCAAGTAGATACACAGAAAAAAAATGGGACCTGTTTATTGTATAAGTAGGTGTTTTCATGTTCCTAATAAAGTGATCAGCAAGTGAATATTATACTATAAAAATGCATTGATATCATAAATTATTTTGTCATAGTCAAAGCTTTAATTAATTTTCTCAGTTCAACAAATTGCATTGTTTCTATGCAACAAATTATATGTACAAACAAATTAAGCAAATGCATCTGCAGCTCTTGCTTTTTGTTGTTTTGAATTATGTGAGGTTCTGTCTTCTGTATCTCACAAGCCTGGGCCATTTCTGCTGTTGCCAGTTGGGACGTCCTTTAGATGTACATTTCCAGGCTAAGGAAAGGAACGGTTAAAACTGCTCTGTCCCGGCTCCACCCCTCAGATATAGCTGCTGTTTATGAGGGGAAATTAGTGACAGCAGTGCAGTCTGCAGGAGTAGGGGGGACTGCATTCAGGATGGACACTGCCATATAGTGCAAATATACAGTGTTTTATACATTAAAGCCCAGAGTAATGATGCAGACCTTCTTCAGCATGATTTCTGTCTGATCACACGGGCGCTTCATTAAGAACACTCAACCTAACGAGGTGTAGCTGTAATAAAGTCATTCTCTGTCTGCTCTGGTGATAAAGAGTTCCTCTGGTGTAGGGAGGTGCTGTGGGGATAAAGAGTTCCTCTGGTGTAGGAGGGTGCTGTGGGGATAAAGAGTTCCTCTGGTGTAGGGAGGTGCTGTGGGGATAAAGAGTTCCTCTGGTGTAGGGAGGTGCTGTGGGGATAAAGAGTTCCTCTGGTGTAGGGAGGTACTGTGGGGATAAAGAGTTCCTCTGGTGTAGGGAGGTGCTGTGGGGATAAAGAGTTCATCTGGTGTAGGGAGGTGCTGTGGGGATAAACAGTTCCTCCTCCTGAGGGAGGTGCTGTGGGGATAAAGATTTCCTCCTCCTGAGGGAGGTGCTGTGGGGATAAAGAGTTCCTCTGGTGTAGGGAGGTGCTATAGTGATAAAGGGGAAGGTATAGTCTGTAAGTATTTGGACAGGTGGTAAACTTTCTGTTGTTTTGTCTTTGTGCTCCTACACATTGGATTTGAAATAAAACAATGAATATGAGGGAAAAGTGCAGACAGTCATCTTTAAAGGTACAATAGGTAATATTTTTGTGTTAAAACATTGTTACAAGACCATTGTAATCCCTTCCTCACCCTCTGCCTGTGTTTATAGTCCTTAAATATACAGTTTCAAAATATACAGTTGACGGCGCTGTATAGCCATCTGAGAAAGTATTAATAATGGAGAAGGGAGGCTTCGCTCAGAAGTTCAAAGACGTATGGCCATTTATTTAGTCACTAGGCATTCAATAGGCAATAGGTTCAATAGGCATTTCTCTGGACTTTTCGTTATCCGATGCGCATGCCTTCTTTATAAGGACATTTATTTGACCAATGAACATAAAGGTCATGGAGGAAACCAATGACATTGTAAGAAGATCATTTAAACGTATTCTGTTTTAACCCTTAATATACCACAGACAGCCTGACACTGTACCAAAACATTGTATAACTGTATAATAATTCAAGCTCATTGGTTGCCAATGGCGATGGCATTTCATCTTTTACAGAGAAGGGGGAGGGATAAACAGTGTTTGTTGCTGCTATTCCTATCTTGACTGTTAGAGTTCAGTACACTTGAATAATCAGAAAAGTCTGATCTGCGAAAAATATGAAATAATTTATTAAAATGAGTTAGATTTTCTGTTACAAAATGTCAAAGATGTGATCTTGCATGCACTAATACACCATAAAACTAACCTTGCTGACAGGTATGGATGAAACGCGTCAATCTCAATGCCTTGCCATGCTTTCATTCATGATGTCAGGAATTAAATTATCATTTTTATTTCATTGCATTCTGGTTCTTCAATCTTTTTGTCTTAAACAGTATGAAATCTTTTTAAACAGATGATAATGCTTCTTTCATGTCTTGTATGAGTGTGTCCTTAAATGGTAGGACAATGTGAAAACCTTGTGTAAAAGACACTATAATAATTGTGTGAACAACGAAAAATAGCAAAGATAAGAAATATGATTTGAGTGTGTGGTAGTGGTAGTGATTTTGTTTATCAAATAAGATAGGACATCAGACCTTTGCTTCTTATGTTGTGCGGTTCTGTAATAAAAAATTTAAAAAAACAGTTTCAATGGTTCCTGTCCCCTGTCCAATCAATTATCCATCCATCCATTATCTGAACCCGCTTATCCTGATCAGGGAGCCTATCCCAGCATACATTGGGCGAAAGGCAGGAATACACCCTGGACAGGTCGCCAGTCCATCGCAGGGCACACGCACCATTCACTCACACACTCATGCCTACGGGCAATTTAGACTCTCCAATCGGCCTAACCTGCATGTCTTTGGACTGTGGGAGGAAACCGGAGTACCCGGAGGAAACCCACGCAGACACGGGGAGAACATGCAAACTCCGCACAGAGAGGCCCCGGCCGACGGGGATTCGAACCCAGGACCTCCTTGCTGTGAGGCGGCAGTGCTACCCACTGCACCATCCATGCCGCCCCAATCAATTATCCATCCATCCATCCATTATCTGAACCCGCTTATCCTGAACAGGGTCACGGGGGGGCTGGAGCCTATCCCAGCATACATTGGGCGAAAGGCAGGAATACACCCTGGACGGGTCGCCAGTCCATCGCAGGGCACACACACCATTCATTCACACACTCATACCTTTGGGCAATTTAGACTCTCCAATCAGCCTAACGTGCATGTCTTTGGACTGTGGGAGGAAACCGGAGTACCCGGAGGAAACCCACGCAGACACGGGGAGAACATGCAAACTCCGCACAGAGAGGCCCCGGCCGACGGGGATTCGAACCCAGGACCTCGTTGCTGTGAGGCGGCAGTGCTACCCACTGCACCATCCGTGCCGCCTCCCAATCAATTATAAGAAAGCAAATTATTGAACCTTTAAATTAAAACTTATATCCATGGTGTAATGCTCCTGTACCATGATGAGTCTGAGAATCTGGGACCTTTAAAAAGCTAGTCTGCAAAAACAGCCCATTTCTTGATGAAAGCGCACAGCTCTGCAAATCAAAAACTGGTAAAAGCAGCAGTCTTCTTTTATTGGCTCATTGAAAATGTTAGCTGTGATTAGTTACACAATCCAACATTAACCTGTAAATTAAAATTCCTGGGTGCAATTTGATGGCTGATTTAATTTGGTCTCTCTCTCAGCCAGCCGCAGGCTAATCCCATTATGAATTCTTTATATAGCCTTTTCCCTTAATGATCAGCCTCCCGTGTTCTCGCCCTGATTACTATTGTACACTTAGCACTACATAAAGCAGGGGATTAATATGTCCCACAAGGACTGTTGCTATGGATCTCCTTGTTCCTCTCCAAGAGCTGCTTCTGCTGCTTCAGTTGTCCATAAATTATGATATTTCCCCAGTGAACTGGCCTCCAGATTGAATTGGAGAGAGCAAGCTTTAGAGAGGCCTCTCACTCAGGCCGAAGACCAAAGTGATCTGCTAAATTATTCATGGCGGGGGTTTTGATAATGTTAGTAGCTCTATTAAATTTTTTCTCTGGTCTCCTTTCATTCCAGTGTTGGGGCCAACATAAGAACTACATTTTGAAAAAGGGAAACGCCTTTGTCAACGTCATTGATTGACTGTTTGATTGCCGCCTCCCACTGTAATTTTTTAAGGACATTTGACCAATACAGATAGAGCCGGAAATACGGCCACCCCGTGCTGTTCATTCCAAAAGAGATGCCCTTCCCCTGGGACAACGGTACCTGGACAGCATTTATTCCTGGAGCATCCCAAACTCTCCGGACAAGAAACTTGGCAGCTGATGACGGTCAGACTGCGGATCAGATGTTTTGGACTGGGTTTAATATCGCTGGATATTAACCCTCAATTAAGGCTGCACATCTGGGCATTAGTCTTGAGGAATTGTTCATTTGTAACCCTTATAGCTACTACTTGTTTGTGTAACTTTGTTTTAATTTTTCTTAATTGCTGTATTATTATATTAAAGCACATAAAGCTCACTTTTGTTCTCTTTCAACTAATTCCTAGAGAATAGCCTACGGCCCTCCGGCCTTATAGTCATTGGAACTATTTAAAATGAGATTAAATCATTTTTCTAAATTAATTCATTCTTAAAGCGAAGTCGCGAACATGCTTGCCAAAGCGTAAGTACCCCTATTGCAGTGATTAGATGAATTTGTTCCTGACTACTTCATTTCAAATAGGCGTATCTGCCATTACGCACTATGAGCATAGTCCACCATCGTAAAGCCTGAGCAATGTTCTCTATGTTCCTTTCCCATCCTCTTCGCCCACCACGTGTACTCACACACGTGCTCCTCCTCTCTTCTTTTGGACCCTCGACGCGTGCATACGTGTACATTCCTTTGTCCTCCATCTTGCTTTCCTCTTCAACACATAACTTTTCCGTCACGCCCTTTTTTTTATTTATTAAACTGTGTTTATAATTTAATCTGTGTTCAACAAATACCCTTTTATTGTAACCGGTTGTCCGTCTCAATGTTGTTCCAACACTGAACTGAACTGAATATTTTAGCCTACTTATTAGTTAATTGAATTCATATAAGTTGGCCCTTTCTGTATCCTATAGGGGTGGCCCCCATGTCCCAGGGGTTTGGCTGGGGTCCTCGTGCTCTCACTGATTCACATTATGCCAAGGCCTTTGAGCCTTTGAGGCAGACTTGGCGCTGCCTGTGTGTTTCACTGTCAAACAGCCAGATGTCAGTAGCAGGATGCCAGGTAAGGCAGAATGTGGATTATAACAAATTATTCCCGATATTTTTCCAGAGGGGGCACACGCGTTTTCTCCCTGAGCTGTTCCAGGCTGGATTCAGATTGTACATGCGCTTGTGAGGTTATGCAACCGCCCCCTTCTTTCTGCTACCAGACTGACTGCACTCAGCTCCCAGCAGAGGAAGCAGGGCAGAATGGCCTGGTTATCCCCAGTGAAGCGTGGTTGGCACACAGTCCGCAGATGGAGGCACATATTTAGGCCAGCAGGTATTTTTCTGCCTCTTATTTTCTCCATGGGTCCTTTTGCTTTACAGTACCTACATTTTTCAGTGCTGAACAGAAAACAGTTCCTACTTTTGCAATTCAAGCTTCACTTGAATGATTAAAAATTGGTTCATGCAGCGAAACCAAGACATTTGCCATGACCAGCTCTAGTGCAAAGCTACTGCAGTTTTGTGGTTGTTTCTTTCAGTCACTTGTGACAGGTCTCCTTGGTTGGGCACTATGTACTTACACAGTATTTACATCATAATACATCATTTTTATTCAGGCACAAACAAAGAGAACTACAACTTTACCCTGGTGAATTTATACTGTATTGGACAAAACCTTTAAATTCAAATATTTCTTCCCACTGAACTAATTACACTCCACGGACCGATTTTATTTTTTTCTGAGCTGCACATAAGATTCCAATTCATTCCTTCCTGTTTAGGTATTCAGTGCATAAGCTCTGGTGCCAAAAAGCCCCATAGTCTAACATGGCTGCCTCCATGAAATGGCTTCTTGAGCAATTGACCCGCTCCCATAGGAATTTATGGAATCGGTAAATGGAAGCTGTCTCCAGTTCTTATATATCTCTACGGGTACACTGTATAATTCTTCCCAGTTTATAATTTCTTCCAGGAATTTCCAGTTCTGGAGCACTGAACTGTATCTATATGGTTCACCTGTGAATAAACTTTTGTGAATTAAACCTATATCCTT
The DNA here is from genome assembly GCF_963514075.1 of Conger conger. Taxonomy (NCBI): domain Eukaryota; kingdom Metazoa; phylum Chordata; class Actinopteri; order Anguilliformes; family Congridae; genus Conger; species Conger conger. The sequence goes on from NC_083777.1 coordinate 958,398, forward strand.
CTTCTATGTGTAGGTATACATGATGTGCTTGAGAAGGTTTAATACAGCTTTTAATGGTTGTTTATGCTGGACTTTTTACGTAAAGGATAGTGCCACAAGAGCCCTGTCATGACAGTTGTAATAAGGCTTCAGCTTCAACTAGAGCTGCTGGTTAAATCTGGTGAATGACAAAGGCTACCATGTCAATGCGTCATTACCTGTTATATACATAGCTATTGTCATGATAATGGTTATAACAGTTGTTACCATACTATAAGATGTCGTATAAAGATGAGTTATAACATGTTATGGCTTTTTATAGCTTCATGGATCATGACATTGTTATACTAACTGTCAAGACTATTTTTTTTATTTCCTTATGCTTATGACAGGGTCATCTGTCTTCACAGCTGTCATAACACTTTGGCTTCACCTGGTACCTAAATTTGGCAAATTACATAAGCTGTCATGTCAACATATGCCATAACATCTGTCAACATTTACCAAAAAAAGCAATGACAGAGTTATATAATTTGACATGAGCTGATATCAGCTGTTATATCATCTCGTAACAGCGGTTATGTCATGTGTATGACAGTGTTATGCAAGCTTCATGTCAAAGGGTTTAAGTAAAGTGCTACCTTAGTTATTAACAAAGTTTATGAATGGTTCATGGAGCGTCATATAGTTGACCCTTTTCATGCATTCTTATAAAATGGATTGTTCCAGTCCTAGATGCTCATTGGTCAACGTAGCTTTCCAGCCATGCTGTAATTCCAGATATGCCATAGGTATGCCATTTATTTTAATTAATAAATGTGAGTTTGACCATCTTAAATATTGTAATTGATCAAAAGCTTGAGAAGTTCTGAGATGTGTCACATTGTTTGACCACTCTGGTTCATTGGCTGTTGATGAGTAAATCCAAGTTACTGCACATTGACTTTTAGTGTCCAAATAATATAGAATAAGGAAAAGCCATATTTTATAGTCTTCAGATCGCTAGTTTAATTATAAGTTCATTTAATATTTTCGCCACCCAGCTAGCTAGCTTTGAATGAGTTTGTAGCCAAATTAATTTGGCAGAAGGAAACGCCAAACACTCTACTAAACTATTAAAAACATTTATTTTAAAGCTATTGTGTAGTGTTTACTTGGTCATTTGCTATATATATATATATATATATATATATATATATATATATATATATATATATATATATATATATACACACACCATTTTATTTATTATAAAACCTTTATTTGACAAGAAAGAAACATTGAGATTAACCTCTTTTACAGTTGAGACCTAGCCAAGGCAGGGTCAAAGAAGTATAAGACAGCATAAAAAAACAGCAATAATAGCAACAATAGAACAACAATAAAACAACATGATAGGATACATGAACTAAAACTGTTAAGTACTGCTCAGGAGATCCAAATGCAGAGCAGGGGATATTCAGAAATTGTTGTTTATTCAGTCCAAAATCAAAAGCCAGATAATCAGAGACAAAGCCATAATCAAGATGCCAAAGAATGGCAGTAAAACAGCCCAAGGTCGAAAAAAACAGAATATTAAAAATGCAAGGTACAAACAAGGGCAATGCAGGAAAATAAAGAAAATTAACCAGGCAGACAAAAGAGAAGGGATAAGGCAAACTCGTAATCAGGCAAAGGGTATCTCGGGACTCTCAAACAAACAGGCTTACCCGAAATCTGCTCTGAGTATTGATCAACGTTCTGACAAGGAACACAACTGAGACCAGGGTTTAAATACACAGCGGGATGAGACAAACTAGGCGGGGCAAGGGAATGAGGATGATCTAACAAATAAACATCAGGTGAGAAACATGAATGGGTAATTAATACAATGACGAGGGAGGAACGAAAACGTGGACTGGATTCACAAACACACACATGTAATACAAACGGCTCCGGACTAGGGAGTGGACAATTGCACAGAGTTAAGGAACGTAGTGATTGGGGAGAGTTGGTGAGAACACTTCGCTGAATCAAGGCAAGCAATTAGAGATAGAACAGAGAGGCGGAGTTATAGACCAGTATCGAAATAGAGTTAATCTGTTAGTTTACGTGATTAAATTACCATTACCCAAAACTAGGGACTGCTAGTTAGTTAGTTAGACAGATAATTAACGTGTTAATATAACTTAGGACTTTACAAAATCGATGTTAGTATGTATTAGTAGATTAGTGCCATCTACAAACATCAATGGAGGAAAAGCAGGAAGTAAGCAAAATGAGACTGTGACGGAATCGTGGGGAACTGGAAAATTCCGAAACCACCCGAATAGTGAATCACGCAGACAGGGAAGTGACTAGGGCTCAGAATACATTAAGACACAGACATTACAGGGGAAGACAAATGAAATGAACTATGAATAAATAAACAAATAATAAATAATACAGGATATGAATATCCAGGAATAAATATACAGGAATAACAACATTAAACTAACAGCCACAACTCAGGAACATTACAGAAACAGTGTTAAGTAACAGGTCACAGACAACATATCCATTATCAATCTTTTAATCACACTAGTTTAAAAACTGTATGCTACACACCTGTCAGGTTTCATGTTTTTCACTGTGTAGTCTTTTGTGCGTTGCATTTCCATGTCTTAGTACCCTCAGTGCACACCGTAGTCACCCTGTCAATTCCTTCATTCGTTGTTATTCGTTTCACCAGCGTTTTCACTTCCTGACTGTTTCCCCACACCTGATTACCATTTCCTCTTTGTAATGTTCCTGTTCTTTGCCTGTTTGTTATTGTTATTCTTGATATTCATGATTATTTCATATCTGGTTCATTGTCATCCATTACAGTTCATTGCATTCGTCATCCCCTGTTGTGTCTGTGTCTGTATGTTTCCGAGTCATAGTCACTCCCCTGTTGTGTCTGTGTCTGTATGTTGTCGAGCTATAGTCACTCCCCTGTTGTGTCTGTGTCTGTATGTTTCTGAGCCCTAGTCACTCCCCTGTCTACGTGCTGCACTATTCAGGTGGTTTCAGAAATTTCCGGGTTTCAACAATACCTTCTCAGCCTCGCATTTTCTAACTTTCTGCTTTCTCGCTAGTTCATGTTTGTATAGCACTAAACTTACTAATAAGGACTAACATAGATATTGTACAGTACTAATTATATGAACACACTAACTGCCTGTCTAACTAATTTACTGGTTTCAGTTACAGTCACTAGTGTTAGGTAATTTAGATTTAAGCACGTAACTAATTTAGTAACGTTATCTCCTGTTTCAATTGTGCTCTGTAACTCCGCCTCACTATTCTATCACTGATTACTTGCTTCGATTCAAAGTGTTTGCGCCTGCCTCTCGCTATCACTATGTCTCCTAACTCTATGCCAATGTCCACTCCCTAATCCGGAGCCATATGTCTTTCATGTGTGTCTATGTGCATCCAGTCTGCGTTTTCGTGCCCAGCCCCGCCTAGATGGTCACCTTCCCCCATGTATTTAAACCTCAGTATCTGCCTTGTTCATTGTCAGAACGTTGATCTTCATTCAGACCCAAGTTACCAGTACGCCTGTTTATTGAGATTCCTTACGACAACCTGTTTCAGAGTTTGCTTAGCCCCTTTGTTTTGTTTGCTCCTCTGATTATTTGGTTTTGGATTTATATCTTCTGCTTTTATTGACGTTGATTTTTGCCTTACCCTTATATACCTCTGCCTTCTGATTTTCAGGATTTTTGACGCCTGCATGTTCTTTCCTTTTGCATCTCAATTTGGCTTTGTTGTCTTGTGATCTCTTTGCTTTGGATTTAGACTGTAATAAACCACATTTTGGAATATCCCCTGGTGTGCATTTGAGTCTTCGGAACCATACATAACACAGTTGTTATCTGTCTTTATGAAAACCCCTCTGTATGTCTTATCGCCAGATGTGTCTATACCATACTCTCCAGCATTATTATCTGAGGGATTTCTGTTGTGACCTGTTTCGCCCCCAACTGTTTTGTTTATCCCATCTGCCTGATTATGAATCACTGTTTATTGACCTGTTTCTGTTTTTCGAAAGTGTCTTTTGAATCCCGATTCTGTATGATTGACCTGTTTGTCGACCCTTCGCCTGTGACCATGACTACATTTGGATTATCTTTATTGTACCTGTTTGCTGGATAGTTGACCCATTGCCTGACCATTTACTACAAACTGCCTTATCCCTGCTGATTTAGTTCGCTGGCTTTATTTGAATAGACTCTGAACTAAGTCCTGCTTGCTGGATTTCTGCGACTGGTTCCGGTTGTGCTGCATACCTGATAGCTCCAACACAAATCTGTTTTGTTGCTCAGTGTCAAAATGGCAACATTTGTTTTAAATCTGATCTTCATTTCCAATATACACCATATTTGTCTGTGGTAAGTATTCATTTCAGCCTGCGTGAGACTTGGGTCTGTATGTCTGGGTTGGATTTAGCATGCCAAACTATATTATTGGACTTAACTGCATGAATGATGAATGGGCTACTGATGATGTCAGTTTGGAGGAAACAACAGCCAGTGGAGTCATGCCAAATGGTGTAATTAAGTAGTAATATAATTCCATTATGGGGGCATTTTTATCTACAAACAAATTCAGAAGGAAGTTGCAGAAATAAATTGACCTTTATCTCCAACTATTTGATGGATTACAGCAAGTACAGGTCTTGGCAAGGAAACATAAAAGGCCAACTGTAAAGTGTAAATGTCCATAGTTGGTTTGTTGCTGTCTACTATCCATCTATTGATAAGTAGTGTATGCATATGTGATCAAATTTGAGCAATGACCTGCAATGCTCTGCAACAACTCCAGGAAGTCCAGAAGAGGCATTGTACTTGTCAGCAGTCTCTGAAGTCCGGGCTGTTTATCTGGTCATTTACTCAGAGGTTTGATGACTGCTAATGGAGACCCTACACCCCTGCCAGACCTCTTCGTTCAGCCTCCACAGGTCGCTTGGCACCTCCCCCTCTCCGAACCTCCACCTCACGCTCACGACTACTGTCTGTTCTGGCTCCACGGTGGTGGAACGAACTCCCCGTTGAGGTCAGAACTGTAGAATCTCTCCCCACCTTCAAGCGCAAACTGAAGACGCACCTCTTCAAGCAGCACCTCTCCCCATCCCTCCCTACCTCCCTGTGAACCTTAATTGTTGTCTTTGTGATTTACGTAGTGTTTAGGTATTTTTAGTTGGCTAGGCAAGCAGTATTTGGAAAGTTAAGTTTGGTCACTTTTGCTTTGTTGTTTGTTTGTTTATTATTTTTTTTATAAAAAAAAAAAGAAAAAGAAAAAGATAGGCCCTGGTCCTTATCTTTGTTGTACGGGTAGCAATTAAAATTGTACTTCTGTCGTGAGCCACGGACCCCTTGCCGAGCTCAGACCTCACGTTCCCACGAGCAGTACCTCACAATGAGGTGTCTCGGGGACGAACTCAAGTACTCCGAACGTCCTGGAGCCCTGGTAAGTTCTACTGAACTTCCAGCCCAGTCTCGAAGTGAAGGGTGTGATGCAAATCTGGTAATCGATGTCCTGTATTCAATGTATTCCTCTAAAGACTCTTTATCACCTATGATTATAGTAAGATATACTTTATTATAATCAATCAAAAGAATAGAGTTATACAGATTACAGTGTACATATCATCTTTTGCAGTTTGCTAATCACATGCAAGTTAGCTCTTTCTAAATTACCTTTCCACCACGATGTTTAGAAATCAAGGTACACCCTTCCTATATCCATCCTCCTCTTTGGCCTTTACCTTATCTTATGGCTCCCCCTTCACGGAGATAAAAGCTACTGAACTTCCATTAATACAATGGGTACGAACACCCCTAAAGTCTACTACTTATTTATATCGTATATAGTATCTTTCTAAAAAATAAAAGACATAAAAATAAAAGGAAACTTATAATGTATTACTTCTATGTATTACTTTTCCTACTTCTACAAGTAATATAGATTATAATTACCACTCATGCCCTAAATATAGCCATCTCGTTTTCTGCGGGATTTGATCCCTCCTCCTTGCTGTTGATGAGCTCTTTGAACAGCTGCATTGGTTTGGGAATCTGGGGCAGGATCAGGACCCAGACTTTCGAAAGACGTGACTTTGCACTTCGTACTTCTCCTGCCTGTTGTCTGGGATGTGCACTGGTATTTCTTCGAACACGTCGGGGGTTTTGCAGTGCAGCCGCAGCATATGCCTCTCCTCACTGACACTGAGGTTAGGGGGGGAGGCTTCAGGTTCTTGCGTGGGTCCAGCAGGAAGGTGTTCTGTAGCGTGGAGGAACCCCGCGTCCCGTCTGTTGGCCTCCAGGTGCAGTTCACGGCTCCAAGCATGTTGTAATGTGAACACCTCTTCGACATCAGTCCTGCTGTCACAACTCTTGGGCTGAGTCCGCACCGCGTACGTCACTCCTCTCTCCATATCCATATCCTGGAGTGGCGCGCAGAGGGAGCGCGCCACTCCAGCTTGACTACAGCTGTCTTGTGTTGCTCTCTCTTCACCAGCTCGTAGATATCTTCTGAAGCCAAATTCTGGGATCCTGCTCTAAGGTCTAAAAGCTTATTCCTTATTTTTGTTTTTCTTTAGCCAGGCATTGTGCCCCTCCCCTGTAGGGTTGGGGTATTCTCAGTCAGAACTTTAACCTTGCTCCTTAAAACCCTAAATCTAAGTCCCCCGACTTCAGACTCCTCTACTGACAGGTATGGCTGCTCATTCTCTGAACCACATATTTTTCTTCTTACGGGCGTTCTTACTACCACCTCGATGGCGTGTGCGAGGGGTTAACAATGCATTCCTTTCTAACCCATCCCCCGTCAATCTCTCATCAGGGGGGCCTAGGGCCGGGTCCTCGACACTTCCCTCTAGGGTCTTTCAGCGCACTTATCCCTGGTTATGGGTATGCACTTTATTGTACGTCACTCTGGATAAGAGCGTCTGCCAAGTGCCAGTAATGTAATGTAATGGAGCTCGCAACTAAAAAGAACACATGATGTAAAATCAGGACAACCACACAGAATGGCACAAAACTCTTCCAAGTTATTCTGACTCTCTTCATCTCCCATCTGCTCTCTCCGCCTCCCCACTCCTTATATGTACCCCATGCCTTCACCCCTGTATTCTGTCTGGTCTGTTCTATTTTGGATATTCCTGGTTTGATCTCTGCCTGGCTTTCGACTTTGTGTTTTTGAATCCTGTTGTGCCTTCGTCTGTGTGGACTGCCTTCCTGTTTTTGAATTTCGACCACTCTCCTGCATGCTACTGTATTGTTGTACTTTGGGTATTCTTGCTGCCAACCGTGGTATGCTAGTTTGTAAGTTGATGTATTCTTCAAGGGTTCAATTTGTATCTGTATGGTCACACTAGGACTCGGAATCGCACTGTCCTCTCGGGTCCTCTTCCTACTTGTGCCTGTGTTTGATCTGCACTTCATTGGACGTCGCTCTGGATAAGAGCGTCTGCTAAAAGCCTTGTAGTGTAATGTAATGTAATGCCCTATATATACCCATCTGCCCGGATTTTGACCATTGCCTGTTTCAGGATTGCGTTTTGGATCTGTCCTGTATCATTAAACCTGCTATTTTCCGACCTGAGTCTGCACTTGGTTCTTCTGTCCCCCCATACCTGACACTCTCATCCTTCCTTCTCATCCCTCCTTCTCCTTCTTCATCTCCCAGCTGCTCTCTCTCATCCCTCCTTCTCTCTCTCCATCTCCCAGCTGCTATCTCTCATCCCTCCTTCTCTCTCTCTCCATCTCCCAGCTGCTCTCTCTCATCCCTCCTTCTCTCTCTCCATCTCCCAGCTGCTCTCTCTCGCTTATCCCTCCTTCTCTCTCTCCATCTCCCAGCTGCGATGTCTCTCTCATCCCTCTTTCTTATCCCTCCTTTTCTCCCTCCCTCTTCTTCACTGTGCAGGCAGGGACCTTCGCTCTGACATTGAGAAACTGTAGGATTAAGATGAGAAGGCGTTCTTGCATGAAACCAACAGTCAGTAATTTCTTGTTTGTTTGTTCCTGTATTCTAAGCACAGTGTGGTGACTGAAAGCAGCCAGTGGATAATATGGTTACATTGTTTCTGATACATGAAGCTCCAAGTCTGTTTCTTGTCAAGACCTTGCCACGATAATGTTTCCTTAATCAAATAGACAAGGAAATGACATAAGCTTGGGCTTGGGCCAGAAAAGATTTCACCCTGTGCATATTACGGTAAAGTCCATAAACGAACATATTCCTGCACTGGTTTCTCCCTGTGTGTTTTAAAGCCCATAAACATAAGTGATCTTAAGATAAACATCAAAATAAGGTTCGAACTATAACATAAATTGCAGGAGACGAATAGTCCTGCCTGGTTCATGAGGGAACATACAGTACTGTGAAAACAATAAGGTATTAGGCAGGTGTGAAAAAATGCTGGAAAATAAGAATGCTTTCAAAAATAGAAATGTTAATAGTTTCTTTTTATCAATTAACAAAATGCATGAACAGAAGAAGTGAATGAACAGAAGAAAAATCTAAATCAAATCAATATTTGGTGTGACCACCCTTATACTTGCGCACAGTTTTTGAAGGAACTCAAAAGGTAGGTTGTTCCAAACATCTTAGAGAACTATTCACAGTTCTTTTGTGGATTTAGACACCCTCAAATGCTTCTGTCTCTTCATTTAATCCCAGACAGACTCGATGATCAGGGCTCTGTGGGGGCCATACCATCGCTTCCAGGACTCCTTGTTCTTCTTTACGCTGAAGATAGTTCTTAATGATATTGATGTATGTTTGGGGTCGTTGTCCTGCTACAGATTCAATTTGCAGCCAATCAGATGCCTCCCTGATGGTATTACATGATGGATATGTATCTGCCTATACTTCTCAGCATTGAGGAGACCATTAATTCTGACCAAATCCCCAACTCCATTTGTAGAAATGCAGCCCCAAACTTGCAAGGAATCTCCACCATGCTTCACTGTTGCCAGCAGACACTCGTTCTTGTACCACTCTCCAGCCCTTCAGCAAATAAACTACCTTCTGCTACAGCCAAACATTCATTTTTATTCATCAGTCCAGAGAACCTGCTGCCATTTTTCTGCACCCCAGTTCCTGTGTTTTTGTGCATAGTTGAGTCGCTTGGCCTTGTTTCCACATCGGAGGTATGGCTTTTCGGCCACAATTCTTCCATGAAGACCACTTCTGACCATACTTCTCCGCACAGTATATGGGTGTACCTGGGTCCCACTGGTTTCTGCCAATTCTGAGCTGATGGCACTGCTGGACATCTTCCGATTGCAAAGGGAGATAAGCATGATGTGTCTTTCATCTGCTGCACTAAGTTTCCTTGGCCGACCACTGCGTCTACTGTCCTCAATATCGCCCGTTTCTTTGTGCTTCTTCAACAGAGCTTAGACAGCACATCTGTCTGCCTTGAAATTTCTACCTGGGAGAGACCTTGCTGATGCAATATAACTAGCTTGTGTCTTGTTGCTGTGCTCGGTCTTGCCATGGTGTATGGCTTCTGACATTAAATGTCTTCAGCAACCTCACCTTGGAAGCAGAGTTTGGTTGTTCCTCACCCAGTTTAACCCTCTTACACAGCTATTTCTGTTTCAGTTAATGATTGTGTTTCAACATTTGCACAGTACTGTACATACTCCTGTACATAACTGTATTTAGTCCTCAAATTAATCCTGACCAAATGGAGTCTCTGAATCTGTCTGTTTGGCCATACTGAATTTATATTTGGCCCTACAGAAACTGTTTTTCCCTACTGTATCTGTGTGGCCCTACTGTATCTGTGTGGCCCTACTGACTCTCTGGTCCTGCAGTATCTCTGTTAACTCAGCTCCCTTCCATCGCATCAAGTTTAAGGAGGCAAAGCAACCTGTGAGTGTTGACTGGTGAGAATCCTCCCTGTAAGAACAAAAAAGAAAGAAAAATCCAAGAAAAAGAAGAGACGTTTTGGCTGCAATCCCGTCATCCCATCTGAAAGTGACCCAATACCAAGGACAGGCTGGGGAAGTGTTTGCGTAAATCTCAGGGAAATGCTGTGGAATTAAAACACAATGCACCTTGATCAGACCTAAATGAAGGAGGAATTTATCAGCAGCACCATTCAGACGGTAATTATTTAGGCTCGTTTTGGGTTAATTATTGTCATTAGCGTTATGTTTAAGTGAGCGCATCATTTGGAGAGGGGAGAAGAGACGCACAGATGAGCTTTTCAGATGAGCAGATCGTTTGGTCTTTGGAAACTGACAGAAAACAGCAGGGAAACAGTTGAAAAGGGAACAATTATTTTCATGATTTGACAAATGGAGATGCTGCAAATTAGATTTTGTTCATACAGTAGCTCCCCTACTGGTTATCGTGTTTGCACTCATCAGCACGTCAGCTCTGTGAAGGGTAACCAATACTCTTCAGCTTCATGTGTTTGGAAGTGTGAGAGACTCGGGTAAGGAAGAATTGAGTTCAAACACTGTGCTGAACTGTGCTTACTGTGCTGTGTTGAGTGTGTAGTGCCGAACTGTGTTTACTGTGCTGTGTTGAGTGCTGAACTGTGTTTACTGTGCTGTGCTGAGTGTGTAGTGCTTACTCTGTTTACTGTGCTGTGTTGAGTGCTGAACTGTGTTCACTGTGCTGTGTTGAGTGTGTAGTGCTGAACTGTGCTTAGTGTGCTGTGTTGAGGGTGTAGTGCTGAACTGTGTTTACTGTGCTGTGTTGAGTGCTGAACTGTGTTTACTGTGCTGTGTTGAGTGTGTAGTGCTGAACTGTTTTTACTGTGTTGTGTTGAGTGTGTAGTGTTGAACTGTGCTTAGTGTGCTGTGTTGAGTGTGTAGTACTGGACTGTGTTTACTGTGCTGTGTTGAGTGCTGAACTGTGTTTACTGTGCTGTGTTGAGTGTGTAGTGTTGAACTGTGTTTACTGTGCTGTGTTGAGTGCTGAGCTGTGTTTACTGTGCTGTGTTGAGTGTGTAGTGCTGAACTGTTTTTACTGTGCTGTGTTGAGTGTGTAGTGTTTCTTGTGCTTCCTGTGCTGTGTTGAGTGTGTAGTGCTAACTGTGTTTACTGTGCTGTTTTGAGTGTGTAGTGCGTACTGTATTTACTGTGCTGTGTTGAGTGTGTAGTGCTTAACTGTGTTTACTGTGCTGTGTTGAGTGTGTAGTGCTGAACTGTGTTTACTGTGCTGTGTTGAGTGTGTAGTGCTGAACTGTGTTTGCTGTGCTGTGTTGAGTGCTGAACTGTGTTTGCTGTGCTGCATTGAGTGTGTAGTGCTCAACTGTGTTTACTGTGCTGTGTTGAGTGCTGAACTGTGTTTGCTGTGCTGTGTTGAGTGTGTAGTGCTGAACTGTGTTTACTGTGCTGTGTTGAGTGTGTAGTGCTTACTGTGTTTACTGTGCTGTGTTGAGTGTGTAGTGCTGAGCTGTGCTGTGTTGAGTGTGTAGTGCTTAACTGTGTTTACTGTGCTGTGTTGAGTGTGTAGTGCTGAGCTGTGCTGTGTTGAGTGTGTAGTGCTGCACTGTGTTTACTGTGCTGTGTTGAGTGTGTAGTGCTTAACTGTGTTTACTGTGCTGTGTTGAGTGTGTAGTGCTTACTGTGCTGTGTTGAGTGTGTAGTGCTGAACTGTGTTTACTGTGCTGTGTTGAGTGTGTAGTACTGAGCTGTGCTGTGTTGAGTGTGTAGTGCTGAACTGTGCTTACTGTGCTGTGTTGAGTGTGTAGTGCTTACTGTGTTTACTGTGCTGTGTTGAGTGTGTAGTGCTGAACTGTGTTTACTGTGCTGTATTGAATGTGTAGTGCGGAACTGTGTTTACTGCTGCTAAGTGAATGTTGGAACAATGATATTAACAATGGAACATTGTACAGCTCAATTTCAGCCACAAAATTAATTTCTGAATCTGAACTATAAACACAGGCAGAGGGTGAGTCAACATGTCAGTGAGCCTTTTTCAATGATCGGAAGGGATTTACAATAGTCTTGTAACAATGTTTTAACTCAGAAATCTTACCTATTGTACCTTTGAGCAGAGAATACAGAAGACAGAAACTGTGCTGTGGGGTAGGGTGGGTGATTTCATGTTGATCAGTGTATGGCATGATTAAGCCTGGGGCAGAGTGGGTGTTATGCTGAGCAGGGCCTGTACACCAGCTGGGGCCCAACCCCCAGCACCTTATGTTAATGTGTTAGCATGTTAGCAGCAAAGACCGCAAGCTTTCTCTTCCATGTGGCCAGTTTGAACATTTAGGCCTCTTCACAGCCAGGCAAGAGCGAGCTCTGTCTCTGCATCTGCGGCCTGTCCCTCACAGCACTATGCATCCTGAACTGTGCTTCCTGTGCTGTGTTGAGTGTGAGTGTGTAGTGCTTCCTGTGTTTACTGTGCTGTGTTGAGTGTGTAGTGCTTCCTGTGTTTACTGTGCTGTGTTGAGTATGTAGTGCTTCTTGTGCTTCCTGTGCTGTGTTGAGTGTGAGTGTGTAGTGCTTCCTGTGTTTACTGTGCTGTGTTGAGTGTGTAGTGCTTATTGTGCTTCCTGTGCTGTGTTGTGTAGAGGTGCCCAGGTGCTGAATTCATCACCTTTGGTTGTCCTGCCTATGTTTACCTTTTTCCTTGGGCTTCTCGAGAAGAGGTGCCCAGGGGCTGAGAGGTGCCCAGGTCAGAGCTAAGAGGTGCCCAGGGGCTGAGAGGTGCCCAGGGGCTGAGAGGTGCCCAGGTCAGAGCTGAGAGGTGCCCAGGGGCTGAGAGGTGCCCAGGTCAGAGCTGAGAGGTGCCCAGGGGCTGAGAGGTGCCCAGGTCAGAGCTGAGAGGTGCCCAGGGGCTGAGAGGTGCCCAGGTCAGAGCTGAGAGGTACCCAGGTCAGAGCTGAGAGGTGCCCAGGGGCTGAGAGGTGCCCAGGGGCTGAGAGGTGCCCAGGGGCTGAGAGGTGCCCAGGTCAGAGCTGAGAGGTGCCCAAATCATTTGTCTTTGGTACAAATACATGATACAAATTAAACAATACAATTATATGGATTAATCATACAGCAAATCCTCTATTTCACTGATATGCTTCAGAACTGTTATTACCCTTAATTAATACAAGTCAAAATTGACTTTTTATCATGTTTTCTATGTTCAGAAGAGCCTGGTCTGACACTAATTCGACGAATGTTCTGACCACTAAAATCGGCCTCTGTCCCTAGCAGTTGAAGTGAACAGTAAGGTGCCGGAAAGTATGCGTACAAAACGTTTTTTGGGTCTCTATGCTCAGTTAACATTCTTAACCCTAACCATAACCTCTGTTGCTACAATTTTTTGATGTTTGCCCGCGGACAATGTGTAAATAGATCTATATTATATATGCTGTATGATATTTCTCCTTGCAATTGCAGAATGTCATTGTAGGATTCGGTGTACGTGAATCGATTTCCAGGGCATGAAAAGTGAGATCATGTCAGTTAAAAAATAAGATGAAATAATATAATATATAAATATATTAATAAAATGTTTTTGTGATGCCATTGCTTATTAATTCTGAAAGATGTAAATGGTAAATGGCAGATGTGTAAGATGTGTGCCCATGCTGGCTCCTTGGGGGTGAGGGAGAGATCTGGCAAAGTTATGATCCTGATTTTTGTCTGTTAGTTTATTCTGTGTTTTTGTTAATTTATTATTTTTCATATTCATGTCTGGTTTTCTGTTTACATTCATTAGTCTTTGCAATCGTCGTCCCCTGTGTTGTCTGTGTATTTATGTTGTTCTGAGCCCGAGTCACTTCCCTGGCTGCGTGTTTCAGTATTCGGGTGGTTTCGGAATTTTCTGGTTTCCCACAATTCCTTCTCAGTCTCGTTTTCTCTTACTTCCTGCTTCCTCTCCATATTATGTTCGTAGATAGCACTAATTTACTAATCCCAACTAACATAGAATTAGTACAGCACTAATTATATTAACTCACTAATATGTTTGTCCAACTAACAAACAAACATTCACTAGTTTTGGGTATTTGTAATTTAATTACGTAACTAATAGACTAACTCCACCTCTACTTCAATACTGCTCTATAACCCCACTTCTCTGTTCTATCTCTAATTGCTTGCCTCGATTCAGCAAAATGTTCACACCTGCTCTCCCCTATCATTACGTTCCTTAATTATGTGCAATAGTCTACTCCCTAGTCAGGTTTGTATTACATGTGTGTCTTTGTGAATCCAGTCCGCGTTTTCGTTTCCCCCTCGTTATTGTGCCCTTTCATGTGTCTCACCTGATGTTTATTTGTTAGACCGCCCTTACTCCCATGCCACGCCTAGGTTGTCTCATTCCTCTGTGTATTTATACCTGTCCTTTTCAGTTGCATCTTGCTACCTTTAGTTGTCTCGTCCTGATTTTGAGTCCCGAGCCCTTGTCTTCCTTCCCCCTTGTTTTAGCCTCCTAATTCCCAAGCCTTTGCCCTTGTGGCATTCTGTCCTAGTTTTTGTTTTCTGGATTCTCGTTTATGACCCCTACCTACTTCTCTGGACTCTTCTCTTGTTTTGTGGGTCTCACAGGTGAGGGAGAGGCTTCCAAGCAGCAAACATTTAACATGAACCAAGACAAAAACATGTTTGTAAAACATACACTTGTGTTTTGGGTGCAAAAGTGGCTTGCCTTTTATGTTAGCAGCCAAATTTAAGCAGTTACTTGTCATGTCATATATTTATCAAATTTTGATGGACTAAACGTTTTAATCCTCTTAGTATCTCCTGCCGCTGTTGCCCATTGAAGTCTGTAAGCCCTGTGTGAGATGCAGCACAGTGACTGGGCTCGCTGGGCTCCTGATTGAGGCTGTGGTTATCTCTGGAACTCCCCGTGTTTTGACCTGAAGCAGGGCGACGGTCCCTGGCCTTCATGTTGAGCATGTCCAGTCACAACGCTGGGATTAGCCCAATTATCCTGCCTAAGACTACAAATATTTGGACGTGTCAGTGCGCCGATTTGCCCCCTTTATCTCGGAGACATCATTCCTCAGTGAGCTCACACTTTCAGGGGGCTTCACATATCCCAGCATGCACCACATCCCCCTAGCTGCATGGTCCTCTCCGGATGTTATGCTTCTGCCACTAAGTCAATTTTAACTGTCAGTTTTTTATTTTTATTTTGACTGTCAGTTTTATGGAAGGGCAGCCTGTGGGTGATAAGGACATGACTGGGACCTGGAAGTCTGCATGGATGTTAGGCCCTTAAGCCTGCATTGCGCCAGAGGTATTGTCCCCTACTCAGTCTAATCTGTAATGTTGCTTTGGATAAAAGCATCAGCTAAATAACAAATTATTATTTTTAAAAAGCAGGCTTCAGTCAGAAAAGTGACTCAGACTTACTAATTATTCTGAGGATCAGCACATGATGAAAGCAAAAAACTCAAAACAGACTTGAACTATCAGAACAGAAACAACGAAATCTAATGGTAGACTGAAAAACAACAACAAAAATAGAATTTCTGATACATAGATAGATACAACTGAATTATGTTCTTGGATGAAAACAAATTGGAACTAAATAAGAAGCCCGGAAACAGTTTTAAATGTCTCCAATTATTTTTCAATTCCTGATCGCAAATCTCGGATGACACTGGCATACATGTAACAGTTTTGGGCATCCAGTACCTTTACCAAGATAAACAGATTGCTTTCTGTTTCACATGCAATTCCTCCATATTAGAGAACACATTTTGTGTCAAATAGCTACTGCAGCTGTTTTTTTTATTCAAACTCATGAATTGCCTCCCTCTACCCATTTTTGTGGCACCCTGAGGAAAAATCTTTTTTTTTTTTAAAGATGGAAATCTGTTTCCTAACAATGCCACTCTGACTATGATTCAATCAAGGTGTGAATCTGAGAAGCCTTGATATTGTCTGGAGAGTAATTTAATTGGAAAAGCAAGACCGTGTGCTTTGCCATTCATTGGCGAGGACATGGGCCATCCTCAATGGGAGGTTTATTTTAACATGGCTCTTTCTCTCCTCAGGGGCCCATAAAGGCTCCACTGTGGGCCCCACCGTTTTCACAAGCAGCTGAGCAAATGCTGATCTGCACTCCCATTACCTGGGAGACATGGCGGAGGAGTAGAGCGATTAGTCATCAGATTACAGAGCTGTAGGTAATGGCAGGTGCAGGTGGGTCCCCATCAGTCAGCAGGGCTCTCAGACATGCACAGTACTCCTTTTGAGGGGCTAGTGACTGTCTGGACTGGCCCGCCTGTAGTGTAGTGACTAAGGTACATGACCCTGTAGTGTAGTGACTAAGGTACATGACCCTGTAGTGTAGTGGCTAAGGTACATGACCCTGTAGCATAGTGGTTAAGGTACATGACCCTGTAGCGTAGTGGTTAAGGTACATGACCCTGTAGCGTAGTGACTAAGGTACATGACCCTGTAGCGTAGTGGTTAAGGTATATGACCCTGTAGTGTAGTGGTTAAGGTACATGACCCTGTAGTGTAGTGGCTAAGGTACATGACCCTGTAGCATAGTGGTTAAGGTACATGACCCTGTAGCGTAGTGGTTAAGGTACATGACCCTGTAGCGTAGTGACTAAGGTACATGACCCTGTAGCATAGTGGTTAAGGTACATGACCCTGTAGCGTAGTGGTTAAGGTACATGACTGTAGTGTAGTGGCTAAGTTACATGACCCTGTAGCGTAGTGGTTAAGGTATATGACCCTGTAGTGTAGTGGTTAAGGTACATGACCCTGTAGCGTAGTGGTTAAGGTACATGACCCTGTAGCGTAGTGGTTAAGGTACATGACCCTGTAGCGTAGTGGTTAAGGTACATGACTGGGACCAGGGCATGTTCTTTCAGCTAATAAAACACTTATTTTATTCCGTAGCATCAACAGTGGATTGTCAGAGCTGGGGAATACTAAAGCCTGCCAAGATATAGCCTAGCTGTTTCAAACTCCATCTCAAGTTCCACCTACTTGGCCTATTCTACAGGTAAAAAAAAAAAAAAAACATTAAATGGGAGGCAAAAAAGAAAACTCAAATTAAGTTCACTAATGAAGCACGTCAGCCACATGGGAAGCTCACTGCCTCACATACATCCAGTATTTAATGATTCCAAGAGCTCCAGCATTCACTAACTTTAATCAATGTGCTCTGCCAATGGGGAGGCCAAGACTACTACAGCTACTCAAGCTCACCATGGTGAAGTCTCCCATTAGAACCGCTGTTTTCTGTTTTCAGTGTCTGGCCTCCGATGTGAATTGCCATTACATAAATCTCCTTTGACAATATCTGTCTATTTCACTTAGACGAGAGAGAGCGAGAGAGAGAGAGAGAGAGAGAGAGAGAGAGAGAGAGAGAGAGAGAGAGAGAGAGAGAGAGAGAGAGAGAGAGACCCCACTGCCACTGCTGAAAAGACAGGCTTGGTCCTATAATGGCATCTGCTAAAGTATTAAAATAAGGGAAGGAGAAAATATTCCTCAGGAAATAGAGATATTTTACTGTCTGACTGGTTACTATATTTTTTCCATTTCATGAGTGCTTTTGGCAAGTCTTGCCATTGGCGTAAGATAATCCTTAAACAAGTCTCTCTTTCATCCTCTTTCACCGATTCAAGCTAGTGTCTGTGTCTACTGCTAATAAATATGTTCTTTGGGAAATTAAATTTGTGAAATGTTTATAGAATTTCATTTTAAAAATGGTGTTGTGCAAAGCAATGGCACTTACATACTAACACTTCAATTTTTAATCTCTAATAAAATTATATGGATATGAACAATTTTTCAGGATTTGTTTTATGTAAGTCTATTTAACAAAAGAATATGTTGAAAATATAACTCAAAACTCAAGCTGTTGAAATGTATAAAAAGTGGTGCAACCAAAATGTATAAAAACATGGTTTAATAAAATATGAGAATCTGCACTTTGACCACATATGAATTGCTTGATTACAAACAGTAGAAATAAAACATTAATTAAAAAATCCAGAAAAAGGCAAGGTGTGTCCAAACTTTTGACTGGTACTGTAACTGCACAGCACTAAGCTCTAATTGAACAAGAATCTACCAAGGTGTGTAAGTATTAAATATTTGGCTACGTACAGAAAGCTATTCAAAGTGTTCCTGCATATTTTAGCACTTTGCCACTTGGCAATATTCCACTTATCTACAGTACATGGGCTTCCATCACAGTGTTTTCTGGGACTGAGAAACATGTCTAATTCTCTCCAGCTCATTAACCCTAATTAGTGATGACTGCCCTTTCAGGGCCTGCTGTGAAGCTGAATAACAGGCCACAGAGGCCAGACATTTCTCCCTCCACAGTATCTAAAGCTGAGCTGTAATTCTCCCAGACACTGCACTTAAGGCATGGACTGCACTCATAAATCTCCTGACAGACCCTGAGACTGGGGAAGGGCGGACATTTTGTCCTGGTTTTTGTTTGTGGCTGAGCAGAGCCGCACTATCGGCCTCATTTATCAAACGTGAGCCAAAAAAAATTCACTGTAAATCCATCGGAAATGCATTTCCACGAATAATGTGTGATTTATCAAACTTTCCGGATGTCAGTTTTTCCGTAGGAGCTCAGCTGTCTGTATTGTGCACGGAAATGAAAGAGCACGGTTGTAAAGGCTGTTTTGTTATTTTATTATGCTATTAATTAATATTTTATTAATATTAATTTATGCAGAACTGTGCGAAAGTTTTAGGCAGGTGTGAAAAAATTATGTAAAATAAGAATGCTTTCAAAAATAGAAATATTAATATTTTTATCAATTCACAAAATGTATAAATTGAAGAAGTGAATGAACAGAAGAAAAATCCAAATCAAATCAATATTTTGTGTGACCACCCTTTGCCTGCAAAACAGCATCAGTTCTTTTAGTTATACTTGCGCACAGTTTTTGAAGGAACTCGGCAGGTAGGTTGTTCCAAACATCTTGGAGAACTATCCACAGTTCAGGGCGCTGTGGGGGCCATACCATCACTTCCAGGACTCCTTGTTCTTCTTTACACTGAAGATAGTTCTTAATGACATTGGCTTTATGTTTTGGGTCGTTGTCCTGCTGCAGAATAAATTTGGGTCCAATCAGATGCCTCCCTGATGGTATTGCATGATGGATAAATATCTGCCTGTACTTCTCAGCATTGAGGAGACCATTCATTCTGACCAAAACTCCATTTGCAGAAATGCAGCCCGAAACTTGCAAGGAATCTCCACCATGCTTCACTGTCGCCTGCAGACACTCATTCTTGTACCACTCTCCAGCCCTTCGGCGAACAAACTGCCTTCTGCTACAGCCAAATATTTCAGTCCAGAGAACCTGCTGCCAGTTCCTGTGTTTTCGTACATAGTTGAGTCGCTTGGCCTTGTTTCCATGTCGGAGGTTTGGCTTTTTGGCCACAATTCCTCCATGAAGACCACTTCTGACTTCTCTGCACAGTAGATGGGTGTACCTGGGTCCCACTGGTTTCTGCCAATTCTGGGCTGATGGCACTGCTGGACATCTTCCAATTGCGAAGGGAAGTAAGCATGATGTGTCTTTCAAGTTGGCTGACCACTGCCTCTACGTTCCTCAACGTTGCTTGTTTCTTTGTGCTTCTTCAACAGAGCTTGGACAGCACATCTGGAAACCTGCCTTGAAATTTCTGCCTGGGAGAGACCTTGCTGATGCAGTATAACTACCTTATATCTTGTTGCTGTGCTCAGTCTTGCCATGGTGTATGACTTCTGACATTAAACTGTCTTCAGCAACCTCACCTTGGAAGCAGAGTTTGGCTGTTCCTCACCCAGGTTTAACCCTCCAACACAGCTGTTTCTTTTTCAGTTAATGATTGTGGTTCAACCTCTATATTAAATTGATGATCATTAGCTCCTGTTTGGTATAATTGGTTAATATAAATTATAATTAAAGGTATAAAGGTAAAGGACTGGGACACGCAAGGTCAGTGGTTCTAATCCCGGTGTAGCCACAATAAGATCCACACAGCCGTTGGGCCCTTGAGCAAGGCCCTTAACCCTGCATTGCTCCAGCGGAGGATTGTCTCCTGCTTAGTCTAATTAACTGTACGTCGCTCTGGTCTGCCAAATGCCAATAATGTAATAATTGCCTACAAATCCCTGACTTTGTGCAATTGTACCTTGAAGAATTGATGCTGGTTTGAAGGCAAAGGGTGGTCACAGCAAATATTGATTTGATTTAGATTTTTCTTCTGTTCACTCACTTTGCATTTTGTTAATTGATAAAAATAAACTATTAATATTTCTATTTTTGAAAGCATTCTTACTTTACAACATTTTTTCACACCTGCCTAAAACTTTTGTACAGTACTGTATATATTATAATATTTATTTTATTTAGAGTGGCTAAATTATTTTCATATGCCGATTGGATATTATAATTATTAATATCATATAAAAACGCAACAGGATTCAACATTAAATGGGTGATGGTTAATTCTGGTAATCCTGATTAATGAATGCTTAAGTAGAGTTGAATATAAATTCCACGTATGGGGCATGGCATAGCCTACTACGCCTATGAAACAATTTTTTGACAAGTTTATTTTTTTGCCCCGTGTTTAATGCCAGAGGTTGATGTGAACTGTTTTTCCCAGTCAGAAGGAGCGAATTTGTTCATTTTAATATGATGTGAACGCAGCATTAGGCCTTGTTGATATGGCTTTACATTACATTTACAGTTTTATTAGAAGATTTGAACGTATATTATTTGAATGTATACTCCCTCAGTGAAGCCTGGAAGGCAGCAGCTTGTCGAAATAGTAAACTAAATGCGACGGGTTTTAGTGTGTGTGCCATTCGGAACATTTTACACCTACTTATTCATGCAATTACCTAATCAGTCAATGGTGTGCCAGATTGGTCAAATCTGACAGGAAGGTGACAGTAGTGCCATTAACCACACATTACAACAGTGGTATGCATCATTACACTAAGTGGATAGTCTACAGCAGTAGAAGTCTAAAAAAGAAGTCTAATAATGCCTAATAAATTGCTTGGTGAGTGTATGTATATACTTTTTCTTTGGCAATATATATCCATGGCAATAAAGCTAATTAGAGAGAGAGAGAGAGAGAGAGAGAGAGAGAGAGAGAGAGAGAGAGAGAGAGAGAGACTACAATGTACTTCAATGGTTTTCTTGTTCCAAAGGTGGGGAGTGCTTGTCCTCAGAAGAAGCATTCTTTTCCACTCTTCTTCTCATTGTTAAAATGTTTCTTCTTATTAAATTATTCAAATCCTGAGGACTCCCAGAGGAACCCGGTGAGGTTTGCATCCTGATTTATGTGTCATATATCCTTAATGCGGTTAAATTCTTTATACATCTCCAGTGGGGTCATATTTCATTTATCATATCCTCGGCTGTGCTCAGCGATAGATCCAAACTCATTTCACACGTCTTAGTGCCATCTGTACCACTTACAGCACATTTACTTTTCTTAAGACTCTGGTCCTCAGAATAGTATCTCAGCACAACACAGTTTTTGTTTTCAAAATGGACCAAAAAACTGTCATTAGGGGCGACATTAGCTCAGGTGGTAAGAGCAGTTGTCTGGCAGTCGGAGGGTTGCCGGTTTGATCCCACCCTGGTTGTGCAGAAGTGTCCCTGAGCAAGATATCTAACCCCAAAAGCTCCTGACGAGCTGGTTGGTGCCT